>NC_056747.1:25712837-25822837 GCF_019279795.1 Protopterus annectens
GCTATGCAGCCAATTATGGGCTCTTGTTATTTACAGCTACAGCTTTACATCCTTGGCTATATACCTGATTTTGTCATGGGACATATTTTGAAATGCTTTATGTAGAATGTGGTAAATTTCATCAATAGATAAAACTTATCTAGGATGGCTGTGATGCTCTTCAGTGAATATATGAGGTTACCCATCCATCATTGCACACATTTGGCCCCCCTGTATTTCATCTGGTTGAATGGATGTTATGATTCTCTCCTTAATAAGGGTGATGGTGAATATCTTGGATGTACCTTCAGGTGTGAGCATGTTGCACTGAGAAAGGCTGGATGGAGATCCCTTTCATGGCTTGAAATTTGATCCAAATCTGCATTTTAGTCTATTAGTTTCATCTGTTAAATCTCTTAATGCAATACTGTTTTGGAGTAGCACACTACATTTTTATTTCTTCCCCTCATTTTTCTGATATGGTTGTAGAAGTTCTTAGTATTTTCCCCTTATCCAGATGGTAACTCTTACCTTGAATTAAACTTTACAACCTTTGATTGTTTTAGTGAGATCTTCCTGAAAGGAGATGACATTAAGCTTGTTACATATGGTTTTGTAAAGTTTGAAGGCTTTGTGCCGGGCCAAATTCAGAAGCGTATACACCTGGCAGTAATCTTTTGGGCTTAGAGACAGCCTTGCTGCAGTGCTTTGGCAAGAAGATGTGCAACAACACAGTGGCTGTCTCCGCAGCCATACTAGATGCTAATGAGGCTTTCTTTGGGAAAGGCATATGCTAATTAGTCATGTTCCCTCCTCCATATCATTCAGTTGTATAATTTAGCACTCCTACTCCTGGCTGCTCATGATAATGAACACAGCCAAAAAGCCATATTCATTCATTGTGCTACAGTTGATGCTGAGGTGCTTAGCAGTCAGGTAGTGTTAGGGTCTGTGTGCATATGTGTGTGTGTGTGTGTGTGTGTGTGTGTGTGTGTGTGTGTGTGTGTGTGTGTGTGTGTGTGTGTGTGTGTGTGTGTGTGTGTGTGTGTGTGTGTGTGTGTGTGTGTGTGTGTCTGTGTGAAGGACTGCATGTACGAGTGTATATCTGAGTGTGTGTCTACCTGAGAGGTCACAGACAGAGGGTAATAAGGGGATAGATTAGGTGTGTGTGTGTGTGTGTGTGTGTGTGTGTGTGTGTGTGTGTGTGTGTGTGTGTGTGTGTGTGTGTGTGTCATTGTGTGTGTGCATTTGTGTGTGCTGGTGAATAGGTAAATGTGTCCATAAATGTAGTTGTATGGAGATGGGAACTCTGTCAGTAATAAGGGGATAGATTAGGTGTGTGTGTGTGTGTGTGTGTGTGTGTGTGTGTGTGTGTGTGTGTGTGTGTGTGTGTGTGTGTGTGTGTGTGTGTGTGTGTGTGTGTGTGTGTGTGTGTGTGTGTGTGTGTGTGAAAGACTACATGTGCGAGTGTATATCTGAGTGTGTGTCTAGCTGTGAGGTCACAGTCCGAGGGTAATAAGGGGATAGGTTAGGTGTGTGTGTGTGTGTGTGTGTGTGTGTGTGTGTGTGTGTGTGTGTGTGTGTGTGTGTGTGTGTGTGTGTGTGTGTGTGCGTGTGTGTGTGTGTGTGTGTGTGTGTGTGTGTGTGCGCGTGTGTGTGTGTGTGTGTGTGTGTGTGTGTGTGTGTGTGTGTGTGTGTGTGTGTGTGTGTGTGTGTGCAGTTGAATTGGTAAATGTGTCCATGAATGCAGTTGAATGGAGATGGGAACTCTGTGAGTAATAAGGGGATAGATGAGTTGTGTGTGTGTGTGTGTGTGTGTGTGTGTGTGTGTGTGTGTGTGTGTGTGTGTGTGTGTGTGTTTCTGTATGGAATACATGTGTGAATGCTGGGAAGTCTTGAGCTATTTTACTTGCACAGTCATCTAGAGTAACAGGGAAGTCCTTCAGCACTGTTAGGGGTGAACAATAGTCTGTAAGACAATTCTAAAGACATTAGTTGGGGGAGTATCACTAGATACCAGGAATGCCTTTTTAAAATTATGCTTTAATGGAACTTAAGCAAGAAATTGGTGGGGGGGGGGGACTACTAGACACATGGGATAGCTTTGTGAACTTGTGACTTAGCAGGTCTTACCAAGTTGTTGGTGGGTGACCAATAGATAGCAGGGATAACTCTTTAAAATCATGCCCTAAGGAACTTTACAAAGATATGTGTGGGAGAAACACTAGACACAATGGATTATGCTGTACTTCATGCATCAATGACACTTATACACAATGTGGGGAGACCTCTAACTACTACGGAGTGTATTGCACATTGTGCCATAGATAATGTTGGTCAAGGGGGAACCACTAGCTGCCAGCGAAACACATTGCATCATGTCTTAACAGCACTTATAAACAAAAATTAAAGATCATGTAGGTCAGGAGGAAACTAGAGAGCAGGGAGAACTCTCATCTCTTGACAGCGCTTACAAAAGATGTAGATGGGAGGAACACTAGACAATTCTTCACCAGGGTACTTTAACAAAACTTGTAATTGAAGAGTGTGCAGAGACCACTAGATACAGAGATACTGTAAACAGAGTGCCTAATATAAGTTAAATATTCAAACCCTACAACCTCCCGTCATCTAGAGAAGACAATAGTCCTCTACATCACAATTGGACACAAGGCTGTTGATGAGAATTAAAATTAATTGTAGAAAAACTGAACAAAATCCCAAAGAAGCAGAAAAAAACTGGGCACCTTTGTCACATGGTCTATCAGCATTAACATTCTGTGATAAGTGCTAAATTATTACAGTAATATTTTGTTTACCTGTTATATAATAAGGATCTTGGCACACCTCTCCACTCTAAGTGCAAGAAATCTGGAGAAAGCCTAAAATAATGAGGGAACAAAGGCCCAAAAATAGGGAGAGATTTTAAATATTGCTCTTATAAACTTATAAAGTTGCTACAATAACATGATTTGTGTTTGCATCCATTTTCTGAAGGGTCTGAAACTCAAACTTATGTCATTATTTAATTACTTCTATCCTTAGTGATTTTCCAGAAAACCATACATTTTATGAGAAACAAACCAAAAATATGAGGCAAAAATCTGGACATTCTGTAAAAAAATGGACAGTTGAGAGGTATGCTTATGATCAATACCTGCACTATTTCATGAGTTATGAGGGAGGGGGACAAAGCATATATAAACATACCTCTCAATCTCAGCACAATAAATCTAGGCAAAGCCAGTATTAATGGTGGGACATATACACAGTCATGGATGGATTTTAATTATTCCTCTTATAAACTTATGTCCGAATAAGAATTCAAACGTAACAAAATGCTCTCTCCAAAAATCAGTATCTTATAAGAACAAAGTAAATACAGCGTAAAAACAAGAATCTAACTGTATAAAAACAATGCCTTGTCAAAAAAGTGCAAAGGCGGTGTGATACCCCCAACTTGTACAAAAGCTTTCAATCCAATAAAATATCGACATACAAAACCTTAATAAACCACAGACTTTCATCCCAAAAGTTAGAAACTTCACCAGACTGTAAAATAAAGAAACAGACCTTATATCACATTAACCAATCATATAATTGTAACAATGAATGTACCATACCCATTCTGTTTAAACATTCTTTGAAATTTTTCATTTCATTAAAACCAAGCACCAACTTTCACATGCCACCAATATTCACTCAATTCCTATACTCCATCCACTATTTCCTTACCATAAGGAGAACTTCACTTTTGAGGTGAATTTCTTGGCATTCATATCTCAAACACATAATAAACAGTCTATGGTCAGAGATCCAAAGTCCTCTGTGTTGTATACTAGTCATCACAAATCAGAGTTCCTATAAAGCATTCTGTATAGCCATCAATCTCCTGCTATGTTATTATACTCTCTTTGCTGTATTGTTATCCATGTTCAAATCAATGTTAATGCTGCACTGTCTTTCACCTTGGTTATGGAGGAAAAAGAGTCTTCAAACCAATCCAATTACCAGAAACAAATAAACGAATAATAAAAAAAAAAACATTGCTTAATACTTCCTGAGAAAGATGTCATTGTCTAATTCTTCAAGAGTTGTGCTGACTAGAACTTCCCAATAATCTAAAACCCTCACCTGGTAAACTTGTTTGAACCAGACTGTGTCGAAACTTTTCATTTTACCTCATATGGCACAGCATCTTCAAGTCTTTCTGAGCTGCATCCAGTAACTTACTTGGTAAACCTAAGTTGTACAGAAAATATGATAATGTTCTGTTGTCAGTGTACATTTCTTCTACCTGTCACTCCTTCTTATTCTCTGTTTGAACTGCTGAAAGTGTTATTCATTTACCACTCTTCTCAGAGCCTGCTTGTTGTTACACTTATATTTTTGCTGAGTAATAATGAGGTCTCTGTTCATTTACATTCCTAAAACAATTCTAAACTTTATTCTGTACCTTCCGGTACTTGTCACTTTGACCCAAACCCATCATATTCTTGCCTTCCTGTTCACCCCATTTCACACTTCCTTTCTTTTTCTTTATTTAAATCCTTTCATCCTTTTCCACTTATAACAGTCATCTTCCTTGACTCTAGTCTTCTATTTCATCATCTTCTTTCTTTGTGCCCTGTCATTTTGTCATATTTACACTTCTACTTCCTTTCCATCAACCTATACTTTCTTCTTACTAATACTTGCTGTTCCCATTAAAGTCCTGTCACTTGCCATTATTGTTTGACTTTCTTTTGATACTATACTTGCTTAATTTTTTATGGTATCTATCTTCCGCACAAGACGGTGCTCCACAATAGGAGTTCTTCACTCACTTTCTTATGTTTTGTCTTTTTAACTTAGTCTTAGCTGAATTAATGAAGCTTTGTTTTCGAACTGTTCTTTGTTGTGTTGCAACAGTAATTCATGTTAAATTTGAAATTGATGGAATTTTGCTACCGCTTCTTTCTGCTTCTCTACTGTTAACATTAGCTTTGCTGTTTCCATACCACAAGTTTGTTTTACTTTTGCATTTGTCCTATATCTGCACCCTGTGCTTATTGATGTTATTTTGCTCTTGATACTGCATCATTTGTCACTGGTTTCTTACCCAAATGCTAGCTGTTAATGGGCTAGACTGAGTTGGATAATCGGTCTGATGAAATTAATAATTACATTAAGAAATTGTATGCAATTCTTATTATCAGCTGACATCTTGAGATGGTGGTGTGCTTTGGTGTGTTGATGCAGCAGCAACACAACCAGCTTTACAGAACTTGGGGGATCTTCAAATATTCTAGCTTGCATTCAAACCGACCAGATTCAAATTCATCTAACCTGTTTGGTTTGAATGTTAAGGCTGAGATAAAACTTGGATAGCCTTTTAGGGTTTAAAGTAAAAAGTCTATATGACTGAATGTAAAAGAGTTATTGTAGTTCTATGGCCATTATCAGTTTTAGCTTCAGGCCAGGTAGTCAGATATAAATAAAAATCTTGCTGCGTAAAAAACAAAGACACTCTCAACACATGAGGTTCCATCTTGATTTATTCAAGCAGCAGCTGACTTGGCTGCTGAGTTATTTAGAGCAGCAGTCAACCAGAACGAAATCAGAGGTGCAGTTCCTACCTTTTGGAAGTAGGTTATAGTTATCCCTACAAAAGACAGGACCAAGAGATGGCATGAACAGCCACAGGCCTTCTATCATGCTTAATCCATTTCCAAACAAATTGAAAAAAGACATTCATAAATAGCCACATACATTTATAATACATATTTTTATTCCTACCAATAACTAGTATGGCTTTCTTCCATTGCATGGGTACTAAGAAGTCTCCCTGAATTTAAAATTACACTCCTTTATAATATGAACTCCAATGTGCAGTATTGTTTGACTTAACTTAAGCTTTTGATGCACTGAATTGCTCATTTTTTAATACTTACTTTAGCCTCTTGCGGTGGTGCAGCAGTAGCGTTGTTGCCTCACAGCAAGAGGTTCTCCAGTTTGATTCTCAGCTGGAGTGCGAGGAGTGCCTTCTGTGTGGAGTCTGCATGTCCTTCCCGCGGTTGGGTGGGCGTTCGAAAGACATGCATGAATGGGCGTACCTTCATTGAAGGTTGAACGTCGAGCTGGCACCTCAACATTCGTCAAAATGTACTGCCAATCATTAGTGGACCGGAGTTCCGCTGTGGCGACCCCTAACCGGGAAAAGCCAAAAGACAACAACAACTTTAGCCTCTTCAGGGTCACAGGAAAGCATGAGCCCATCCTGGCAAGCCACAAGCATAAGACATGGGAAAGATACTGATTAGATCTGTACAATCACAGAATGCATGCACACACACACACACACACACACACACACACACACACACACACACACACACACACACACACACACACACACACACACACACACACACACACACACACACACACACACACACACATTGTATTACAGTGGCTATTTGTGTTTGTGTCAGTGTCTATGTATCTATGAAAGGAGTTAAAATTACTGTTTTGTTGCATTCCTTGAACAAAATGAATTGATACTTTATTGTTATAGTTTCACAACATATCAGCAGCAACTGTCATTAGATTATTATATTTTCTCAACATCTGTCATTAGATTCAGTTTATAAACTGAATTTAGTGAACAATGTTGTTTATTTCCCTTTTTTGTAGCAACAAATACATAGCTTATCCAATCATAATAATGATAATATTCATATTGTACTTTATAACACTAGAACAAAAATAGCTGCTCATTTAATTATCCGTAAAAGTGATGCTTCAAGCATCTAAAATGATCGCACAAAAAATATAAAAAACTTTAGCAGGACTTGTAAACTAATACTCAGAATTCAAGATGTAGCCATTCCATTATCTTTGTTTGTAAAAGCAAAATGTAAATGCACTTAACAACTGAATATCCTGATTTTTGCACAGATGAATCTGAAGATATCATATTGTTTTACAAGCATACCATTTTATCAATAATTACCACCAATAAGCCCATATGGACATTGGAATATTCTAGGATGGCAAGCTGCATTATATTTTGCTTTTATAAAGGGGCAGTATATGATATTTTGCTCTATAAGTATTTAATCATCACTATCTCCGATGTCTTATTACACTTGATTTTTAATATGTGTTGGTACAATATTTCTTTCTGCAGTAAGTAGTACATAGATATATTATCTGCCATTTGGCACAGAGGATTAAGGCTATGAGCTGAAAACAAATTACTTCCTGTAGTACAGAGAGTTCCTCTGCCTTCATTTGCTTACTGTCTGACTTTGAGAAAGTCACTTAACCAGATAGTGCCTTGGGATGGTTGGAAAATTGGGCTAGGCTTATTAATAGTCTCTGTGACTCTATGCCTCGTAGGAGATGTGACTATTGACTGGTAAGCTATAGATAATGAAAACATTATCAATGCAAAATACTGATATGAGTTTTCCCAACTCATCTGTACTCCTACCAGATGCAAAAATCTTTCTACAAGAATATCATCTTAGATTGGATCCTTGCAAATAAGCCAGACAACATAAACCATGCCGATACTATCACTTTGTAAATTCTGTTGTCTCCCTTAAACCCACAATCTTCTGGAGTTAGTATAACACCTCCACAACTCACAGCTCATTTCTAAGCTCTCAAACTTCAATCCATTCCAACCTCCACTATCAAAAACACACTTACAACTTTGAAACCCACTACCTTTGCCCTAGAAAATTTACCAGCTGAATACATCAAAATAGCTGCAGATGCTCTATTATACTCTGTGTCCATCTTAATAAACCAGCCTGTCAGGGAAAGCTACAGTATATTCCTACTCTGTGGATCTTATACAATTCCCTGCATAAGGGTGGAAAGTCCACTGACCTGTCCAATCACAGGCCTATAACTATCCTATCTCCTCTGTTGAAAATAATTGAAAAACTATGCAATCTCACGTTCTTACCTACAGTAGTGAAATCTCACCACTTTTCCCTACTCAGCTTGGTTTCTATCTACATCACATTACCACCACTGCACTGCTAAGCTTTGTTACAGCAGTGAATCAAAACAGAAACAGCGATAACCTTGTCTATTCTATATTCCTTTCTCTGTCCAAAGTCTTCAGCATGGTGGCATACCAAAAGGTACCATACCAGATGCCTTCCCTGGGCTTTGTGAATCTCTCAGTATCCCGGTTTAGCATTTTCCTCTCAGACAACAAGCCATAATGTGACAAAATAACATCTCTTCCTTTCTCCCAGAAGCTATGAAAGTCCCTCAAGGCTCTGAATTATGTCCATTCATTTTTATTATATTCATTAATGACCTGCATTTAGCAGCTAAACAAGCAAACATCATCCAATATCTGCACAATTCCATGATCATCTGCTCTACCAAAAATATGGCTAAGCTACAGCTGAAGCACAGCTCCTTCTAAACCCTCAAAATTCAAACTTATCTTGTTTGTTCCTAAGCAACTATCTAATAAAAAAATCCTTTTCAGTTCTACCATCAAACAATTCATGATAGAAAAGATAACCCATGCCAAACTACTAGGGGGTACCATTGAGGAAAACCTAAAATTTGACTACCAAATAAAACACTATGTAAAGAAACCACATCAAAAATTGGGAGGCCTCTGCAGATCCAAACTGTGCCTATCAGAGCAGGCTCAGATAAGCACTGCCTCATCTTTACTCTCCTATACGCAGCCCCCATACTCACCAATTTATAATCCAAACAACTCTCCTTACTTGACCAGTGCCACATTAAAATTCCAAAATGTGCTGCCAACCATCACCATTATAGTACACATTACTGCCTCACATTAAATAGACCCTGGTGGTCAGAATTAAGGCACTATTTAACCTGCTCACAGCTTGTCAGGACACACAAGCTCTTATATAACCCAAACAAGTGGCCAAGTCTAAACAGTGTTCTCCAACTCTACAGTCCCAAAAGATCACTGTGCTCTTCTGAAAAGATTTTGCTAACTATAAATAAATCAAACAATACAGCTGAAGACATTTTATACTCCTCCTTGCTCCCTAAACTTTGGAATTCCATACCTCTCTTTCTTAGAATATTAGAAAATAATGAGTCTTTAAAATTAGAATTAAAGGATCAACTAAAAATACTTTGCTATGCTCTTGCACCTCTGTCGGAATAACATAAATGTTGCCTCTCTCTCAAGCTCTTTTCCTGGGTCTGTCTACTCAAACAATAGTCTCTACTCACTAAGTATCTCTCTTACTCTTCCTGGTATGACTACAGTCTGGTCTGCTGCTCTTTGTAAATCAAAGTTCCTCCAATGCTTATTTGTATTATAAGAAAATTACTGCCAAAAACATAAAGCTTTGTAACAGAGTGCATTTTATGTCAATCATAATCTGTTTTCATTTTCTTGTTCTTAAATGTAACATTGTATAAAATGTTTATTCTTGCATTATTTCTATATCAGGTGCAAACATCTTAATCAAACTATGACTAACTTATATTGACCTAAAAGTTATCTATACTCATTATCTAACATGTATTACCTGTTGTTTTACTGCTTACTTGTTTTATTGTGGAGCTTTTCTCCCAGGACCTCCACTAAAAGGTGTAGCTTGTCTACCCAGTCAGACCATCCCAGTAAACAATGACAACAAATAAATAATCTCATAAATACATAAATAACTACCAATGAACCTATGCAATACTGACAGAGAACATAGCTGCTCTGAGATTATATTACACAAGAAACAGAAAAAAATCTGTCCTTCAGCAGAAAAGTGATATTTGCTGTTATCATCAGAAAGATAACATTACCAAAAGTTCATGTGTGAACAGGAGCAAAATGGTCCAGCAGCTAAAGTGCCATTGCCAGGTTATATGCAAATCCTTAAGGGAAGGATCACAATCTTAGCTAAATTACATCTAATTCAGTGAAAAGCAAGGCGCAGTTAATCAGTGCATGGTATATATCCATCAAATGCAATGTTGTATAGGTATTTCACCATTACTGTCTCTTATAGTATTTATTTTCACAATAATTATTGCATAGAGGTTGCATTGCATTGGAAAGGAATAGAATATGCATTTCTTTCACCAGAAAGATGACACCACTAATAACTAAATGTACTGACCATGCTAATATATCCAATGGACATTCAGCATTAATCTGCATTTAAGTCCTTAAAATAAGTATCAAAGTATAATTTCATGAAAGTTTTCCTAAGACCTGTCAAAGATGGATTGAGATATGACCTCATATATAGGGATACAATGCATAGTACTGCAGGCATTAAATTATTACAGTCTAGAATGTTACAGTGTATTCATGTCCCATTACAGATGTGTATATGACTTTTGTAAAGGCTGCGAGTTGAATACATGTCAAAAATATATTATAGTTAGAATAACACCAGAAGAAGAAGAAGAAATAAATCATACATGCTCTCAGGAGTATTAATCTTTCATGTCATTGGAAAGATGCTTATCAAAGCTTCCACTCCAGCATGGCAATATGGCTGGGCCAGCATCAGCAGTGAGCTGCTTTTCGAACACTAATGGAAGAATTGTAGTTTTGCAACATTTGCATATCACTCAAAGTATAACTATCTGAAAGTTTTGCCTTGACTTGTGTAAGTATACAGGGAGATGGAAATGTCTGTTATGTATAAGTACACAAGGTAGGACTGTAAAAGGAATTCACTGTCACAGCCTGTCATGCTGCATTATACCAAGTTTACATTAGAGCTGTGTGTGCAACTTAGCTTCAGGATGAGAAATGCAATATATATCCAAAATATTTGTTTATTGAGTCAGCATTACAGCAAAAGTACAAAGTCAAGCACACTTATCTACAACAGTGATATTTTCAATCACTGGATATATGATGCCCTCCACCCAACAATCTTAGAATCATATTCAGTGGTAATGGCACCCTATAGTAATTCTGAAACTCTTCAATGGAAGTACCAAAACTCTGAAAAATTAAGTGTGATCCTTAGAACATAATGGTGAAATGCAAAGCAAGATTGTTGTAACTTGGAGGAGACATAATACTTCAAGATACAGAAATGTTTTATTTAGTATATAATTTCCACGTAATCACACTTAAATTCTCATTTTTTCAAGGATCACACTTCTAGTAGTATTTATATATAAAATGGGAATCTTGTGGCAAAAAAACCATGAAATAATGTCTTTATGTCTGACATCACCATCTAAATTCATTCTACAGCTAGTGTCATGAGACATTTTTAAAATATGTCAAACAGTTGCTCTGGCTCTATAGTAGCAGGTACCACAGGTAGAGTTACCTAATCATTATAATAGTCTGCTTTTAACCATGCAGTTCACAGTAAACATATACATGTCTTTTCTTTTCTGGCTGATAAACTGCAAATATTATAACAATGTCAGTAGTGCATTTTTGACATTAGAAGTAATGTCAAAAATGCACTACTGACATTATTATAATATCTTCTGTAATTTTAAATACTGCAACAAAAACTCTGTTTTTACATTGTGGAGTGATGCCCACACATTTGAGAGGTTGATTTCACCTTGCTTTTAGTGCTATTAGCATATGCAATGAGCTGTATCAGGCTGCATATCCATGTACCTTTTCCTGAAGTTTTATAAGTAAATCTGAAACTGATGTATTCATAGTAATAAACATAAAGCCCATCATAAAATTACTATATAGTGTTATTTCAACTTCAGGCACTACATATTTCTGAGAAAGGTAAGATTGATATTCTGCTTAAATGCTGTGGCATTAAACATTTGCATCACAAAGTTTAATTAAAATTCAAATGCAAGTTTGACCTACAGAGTAGAGGAATGGTGCCATGACTGCAAACCAGGAAATCAATATTAAGTTAGCAAACCCAATCCTTAAGGGATTTAATCAGATTTAAGAATAAGTGTCATTTTGCCAGTTCACCTGTACGAGGGGGGGATTATTTTGCTGCATACTGTAGTGTTTGGAGAGTAATGGAGACTTTCACCCTACCGCGGAAAGTATGAAAATGTTTTAGCTGTTCTTTGGTTAAATAGCTGCACACTGACATCATTGTATGACAAGCATGGTGTGGGACAGTGGGCAAGCCATGAAAAGTTTCTACAGCTATCAGGATAGCATTTTATTTGTTCACTGTGATCTTGTCTCTGTTTGCTCTGCATTCAAATGTCATTTTGCTTATCAAGGCCAAAGTTTATGTAGGGTAAACCAGCTGCTTGCTAGGAATGTCAGAGACAAGACTGAGGAGAAGCTGTAAAACATGGCTAATGCCAAATGGATAGAACAGAAACAAACATTCATGAGGGAAATATTCCCTTGCCTTTGATGCTACAAACACAATCAGATGTCAAAATAAAACTCTCTAAAAATATTACAAGAATATTTCAAAACTTTTTCTAACCACAAGCCTTTATAGAACTAATTAAAAACCAACAACAATCAATGACAATAGCTGTAGTAAATCAGTTAATTGCATGCCTTTATAAAAGTACAGCATCAGTGAACTTCGACAAAACATTTCTGCTGATTTCCTTTCCAGACATGCAAAATTAAACAGGCCACTGCACATACCCAAGCCACCTAAGTCACATTTACATCTTCAGTCTTCAACTTGGTGGATCTAATGCATCTATGAACAAATTTCAACAAAACTAAAAAAGGAAAAAAAAAATGTAACTAAAGTGGGGATAGGTACTGTGTTTCTTTTTGTATATATTTTTTTCAAAGACAGAAGCTCTCACAGTTATTTATTCAATTGAATTAGTTTAATTAAATCACAGATTAATAGGTTCATAACTGTATACTAGGCTAATGATGACTAGGGCCTTTATAGACCTAGCTGTGAAACCAAAATGTGATGCACAAATGTAATTTATAAAGGGGATGATATACTGACTGCCTCTGCTCATCAAAGACATAGGTGTCAGACCAGGGGTGAATTTATGATTACCCATCCGTTGGTCCAAACTATACCTACATAGGGATAGGGAAGAACTCTGCTTCACATGGATCGGAAGCCTGTTCCAAAGAATGGGAAGTCTCTGAGAAACTTATCGGTCTCTCCATCATGTCTTTTTATGTCACAAGCAAAAGTAAGGTCTTTTAATCTACTAGTACGAATGTTGCTTGTTTTGCAGATGTGTAAAAGGGTCATCAAAACAGAGTTCAGAGATGCCTTGTATCTCAGACAAAGATCACCTCTCAGAAGTCTATATGATACCGCGTAAGGAAAGAGGACTTTGAGGCAGTCAGAGTAGGACATTGTGTTTACTCCTTGTATTCTTTTTGTAAAAAAAAAAACCTTTGTGGACATTCCAGTTGCTGCATGTGATTGGTCAGATACATACAGAAGAGATCATTATATTCTATGTGTCTGATGATGGAAGAGTACACTGGTAAGATGACCTATCCGGACCTAGATACCATGCCCTTGCTTATAAATTGAGCAACATAGAAGGATTTCCTTACTACCTAAGGCCACATGTTGATCGAAGGCTAAGTTACTATTTACATGAGTTCATACCTCTCAACCTCTTAGTGCAAAAGATTTGGACAAATCTTGACAGAATGGTGGGGACAAAGGCCCAAAACTACAGACAGATTTTAAATATTGCTCCTATGAACTTCAGTAGTTGTTAGAATAACAGAATTTATCTTATCATGCATTTTTTTCTGAAGGATATGAAGTCTGAAAGACAACTGTATACCATTATTTTGTGACTTCAGTCCACAGGTTATCCCAGCGATTTGCCATAAACTCACACATTTTATGAAGAACAGACCAAAAATATGAAGCAAAAATCGGGACATTCTATGAAAATCTGGACAGTTGAAATGTATGCATGAGTTACCAGATCCATGATTAATGAATGTATTTTAGGGGTATTTTACTGATGAAATAGTTTATGTGGGTGGCAGACTTCCCAAAAGCTACTATAAAGCATTTCTTGGTGTTGAGTTTTAAGCCATGGCTTTGGCATCAAACATTTGTCTGTGTTAGATTTTGCTGAAAAGTGTTCTTATATTGGGAGGTTTCAACGACTGGCCCCAGTTTGCAATCATCTGTGAACTTGGTTAGTCCAAGGTCTTGGACACTGGCTTTGAATTCCAAGAAGTAGATGCTAAGGATGAGTAAGTCTATGATTGAGCCCTGGAGAACTTCACTGGTGACTGGCCTCTTTGTGGAGGTGGCCTTACTGATTCTAACCTCCTGGATCCTGTCAATGAGTGAGCTAACCATAACAGCATGTTGTAAAGGGGTTTATACCTAGTTCCGTATGTTGGTTGGCAATGCCCCAGTGGGGGTATTGTATCAAATGCATTAGCAAGATCTAGGTAGGCAGTATGCACCATTTTCCCATCATATATTGCCTTAGTGACCTTTTCAAACAAGTCCATCAGATTCAGTAATCATGACCTTATTTTGATAAAGCAAAAATGGGATAAATCCAGTGTCTGGAGCTCTCTTATGTCCTTGTTAATAATTTTCATAATAATTCTTTTTATGGCTTTGTAAATAAGACTAGTCAGGCCAATGGATCTGTAGTTTCCAGGATCTGTTGAAGGTCTTCGCTTATGAAGTGGATGACCATCACAGTCCTCCAGTCATGCTGCACATAGCCACTTTTAAGACTATAAATAAGTAATGACTTCAGGGTCCTGATAAGTCATATTTTAGACTGTTCAGGAGACAACATGAGATGCTATCATGGCCCACTGAGGCTGTGTTCTTGGCTTTAGTGTGTGCAGCCAGTACACGGTTCCTATTTATAGATGGAGGGGTTATGTTTGAGGGTATTTCTGAAAGGATGGTTCAGGATGAGGGGGATAAAGTTATAAATTATTTTTTCCACTAATAGGAGTTGCTATATTGAGGAGGTTAAACTTATACTCAGAGGGGTTGCAGCCAACTAGCACTGAGTGTCAGGGGTAGTGTACGGCAGAAGAATGTTAAGAAGCTGAAAAGTATGGTGTACAAAACAGTGGTGTGACCAGTATTAATGTATGGCATAGAAACCTGGACAGTAAAGGCAGAGCAGCTGTGGAACCTATAGGTAGTGGAGATGAAGTGCCTGAGACAGGTGGTTGGATGCACTATGAGGATGGATAAAGTTTATTCAGTATTAGAAGGCCTAGAGGGAGGAAGAGCAGACCATCCTTGGCAAAGAAACATGGTCTGTTAACCATGTCATTCCAAGGTGACAAATAATGGATCCACTTAGAAAAACACGAGAAAGACAACCAGTTGTTGTTGAAATCAATCAGTTTTTGCTCGTATTGTGGCATCATCCTAGGTGATGGTAATGTACTGCTAAATTCTAGCCTCATATCAGCCTCAGACATATAGTCTGAAAGCTCCATAATGTCTCGCTTCGTGTAGTCCAGGGGGTTACATCTCAGGTCATTTATACCTACATGGACTATGATGGACTCTTACTGTCACCTTTGGCATAATGACTTAAGTGAGTGTGTGATTTGTTAGATCCTGACTCAAGATAAGCAACTAACAGTCATCTTCTTCTTGTTTAGCCTGGACTCCCCATGTGAAGAGAGTCCTTTGAAGTGTATTTGCTTGCTCAAGGACTTAATGTTTTGGGATCCACTGAGAATGGCAGTATGTGTGGTGTTAATTGTTTTTTCTGAGTGCCTTTGGGCTTGTTGAGGCACAACTTTGACAACAAGCAATCTAGATCATCATTGTTGTTTATGAAGATTGCTTTTACGTGCTTCAGCATACATTAGTCTGTGTGTGTTGTGCGCTATGTGAGGTGGGTGCTGTGTGTATGGTTTCAACAATTTGATGTGCGCTTGTATGCGAGAGTGTGCCTACAGTATCATTGTGTAAGTACACCTCTCATGTACTTTGTCTGGATTAAGGGATTGTGAAAAAAACATGAGACAATTGCTACACTGTCTTGAGATGTCCATATCCATCAAGCTGGCTACAGAGAAGTTAGGAAATTGCATATCCATAATATCCAATCTTTTGCTTGAGTTATTGGGGGGGGGCTTATTAGGGTTAAAAGGCTATTAATGGTTCATTGTTGGTGCAGACTAATATGGATGCTTTATCTGTGTGGATTATGCTAAACAGTACTAAATTTTATTAACTTTAATGTTTACAAAATACTGAATTCTGCTATCTCTGTAGGTATTGCCACTCGACACCCAACTAGCTGCTTTCAGCTTGTCGGTGCAAAACGTATTTGATCTATATAATGTACAGTTGTATAGACTGTTCTACAAGGAAAAGCAGAAAAATAACTAATGAAACCTCTGGTCAATAAAATGACTACACTATGAGTCCTTTTCTGTATTTCCCAACTCAGATAGATCAGGAAAACTTCTCCTGCCACAAGACAAATAAATCCAGTACTCCTAATGTAAAAAAAAAAAATGTATGCTACCACAAACCAATTAAACAGCTAATTGAAAATCCCTTGCTGAAGGCAATTTCAAGACAGTCTTACAGCAATAACAGTGAGAGGAAGAGCAATTTTTTCTTACAAAAAAGTCTGTGAAAGGCACACAAAAGCAGGAAACAGTAACAATCATCACTCAAAATAACTTAAGCAAATATGATTTAGCAATGAAAGGTATATGAATTTGCTTGGATGGCACCGGATACAAGTACAGCACTTCTGGATCACAGATTAGGATTAAAGTATGTAATAAAGAAGGTTTACTCAGGAGCAATATTGATTTGGGGGTAGGCACTCAGTATCATGAATTTATGGAAAACAATGGGGTAGGAAGAGTACATAAATAGCTTCTACAACTGACAATAGCAATGAAATAGTGGTGGGAGAGACTTTGGAATTCAGATTATGGTATAGAGTGGAGGCCAGAGACACAGACTTATAAACCACCACTGCAAAAGTTTGGGAGGCTTGGGAAAATTTTTCAAGGAACAGGCAGGCTAGCTAGAGAGGCATCCAGTGAAATAAAGGCAATATTGGAGCTGTTTCTGAAATTTTAGCTTAATGTGTTAGCAGGGAATGGGGCAGACACAGAATAGACCTTTAAGCTGGTAAATAATAAGCAGAATATAAAAGCACTGAAGCACAAACTGGAGCAGAGACAGTTTCTCACTTTTGAACTTCTACTACAGTTTAAGGTACCAGACTATGCAGAAATTTACCAGCAACACTGTTTATGGGAAAATGCCGTAATAAATGACAAAGGCTTAAATCTGGCAGTAGTACACAGTCCTGCCACAACTGTGAATTAAACTGTAAGATTAATTCCTAGGAGGATTTATAATACAAACAGATAGCTTCTACTAGTAACATGAGGAAACAGAGGTGCAGAATAATGCAGAAACAGAGGCTTCTCACAACTATTAATTAAAACGTAAGACTAAGGTCCCAGAAAAGCTAAACATGCAAACAGAATCCTTTTTTGGCTAAAACATGGAACAGAGCAGAAAAGTAAAAAGAGTCTTACCACACAGGTCACTATATACTTCAGTGAAATTATATGATCCCACCTCCATGTGGAACATGGGATGTGCTATTCTCTGCACTTTACTAATATTATCAGCTCTTATAATGCAGTGTAAAACAGAAATGGCAAGTCCTCCACCAATGACTTCTTTCAAATAGAGTGCATTTCTGCACTTCAGCTCTGTTTTTAAACTGTCACAAACTGCAGAATAATACAAATTTAATATACTATGCACTTCATTTACAAAAGAAGGCATAGATGTGTATGTTTTGAACCTGATAAGAATATCTTATACCATGATATCTTGTGACACAAGCACTGATACTTCAGCAAACAGTCTGCTTTAAGACCATAATAAGCTTAGAAAGCACCTGGTGTTTCACTGCAAGTATATCTATATCTATATATCTATATCCATATCTATATCTATATATATATATATATATATATATATATATATATATATATATATATATATATATATATATATATATATATATATAGTCCATATCACAAAATCGAAAAGACCGGAGAGTGTGAACGGCTTAAACATCGAAAATGCCATTCTTCAAAGTTGCTCTTGTGTGTATATATGGTTTACCTTTAAAATGCTGATGGTCAGAACGTTGAATCCACTTCTGCAAACTCTGAACTATGCCTGGTCACAACCTCAATGCCAGTATTCTGAACTGCAAACTCTCACCCTTTTTGACTCATGTTAGCAACTGTTTGTAGGTGTGGCATGGTCCGAAATGTCGACATTCAAAGTTTTTTGAGTATGTGACGTTTCGTAGGTACAGGTTTTGTGGAAACATTTCAGTGGTGCAGCCCTTTGACTTTGTACAGTCGGCATTTTAAAGATAAACCTGTATATACATATATATATATATATATATATATATATATATATATATATATATGTGTGTGTATGCATATATACATATGTATGGAAACATGTCAATTTATTGAAAATGCAGACCATCGAATGAGAACCAATTAAGCACAACTGCTTCATCAGCAACTTTTCAAATTAAAAGAAAGTGAAATAAACATCTGACCGTGATTAAATATACCAACTCTGTGATTGCACTACAGTGGAGAAAGGGCAAATTCACTGATTCCCACTGTACTAAGAAAAAAAAAAAGCCTCGATATATGATAAGCTGATTTTTGCTGAGCTATATCAGCGTATGTTTCTACTCATCAAGTTGTCTATTCGACAACTTGTATATCTTCCTTACATATATTTACATATTTTTCTGGGTATTTTGACTTGTAGCTTTCTTTGCAATTGTGGGAATATTGTGAATTACTGCAAGATCTTAGCATCAGTTATACATTATACTACACCTCTATCTCCATAAGTAGAATTACATGTAAAACCTATCCGCGTTATGAGCGCTGTCTGGGGCCTTAATCAAATAGCTTAATTCACAGTTGTGGCAGAACTGTGAACCACTGCCACATTTCAGCCTCATTTAATCATTTATTAGAGCATTTTTCCATAAACAATATTACTAGTAAATTTCTGTATAGTCTGGTGCCTTGCTCCATAGTGAGATTGCAGTTGTGGCAATATTATAAAATTTGTTACAAGATTGGTGCTTTGCTGCTTTTACAGCTGTTTACATTCCATTTTGGCTGCTTGACTCTGTTATTCTGCTTATCCTTTGACTGCTTAGGGATGCATTCCAGTGCTTTTCTGTTTTCTTTGCTACTGGTTTTGCCCTGTTCTTTGTGTCTGCCCCTGCCCTCCCTAAGACATTAAGCTAAAGTTTCTGAAATTATAACCTACCTAGAGTTGTTGATATGCAGTTCAGAGTCATACAACTAGAGCTCCAATATTGATTTTATTTGATTGGATCCCTTCCTAGCTTGTCTGTTTTTTGCAGCTTAGTTTTTTTCTGTAACTCTTTCACCCTTTCCCTGTTGTGGTTTTAAAAGGATGTGATTCTGGCTTCTGTCCCTTATGGTAATCTGACTTCCAACACCCTGTCCTCCACTCTTTCATTACTACTGCCTGTTGAGTAAGCTATTTAAGTAGTTTTCTCACACATTGTTTTCCACAGGTCCATAATTCTAAGTACCCACTCAGTAAACCAGTTGCAGATCCTTTTCCTGAGTTCCCATCTGCTTGGCACCCTTGCCACACTCTGAGGGGTCCAGAATTACTGCTGCTCCATCCTTAGCAGAAAAGAGATTTATTTATTTGTTTTGCATTCAGTTAACTGTTACAGAGTGCTATTGCTTTGTTTTTGGTTTTATCTGTTGATATTATACTTTAAATCAATTTAAATGTCCCTGCTGTTTAAAACTACCTTATTTGGGTAGTTTAAGTTGTTTTGTGACAGCATTCCACTCTCAAGCAATCTTTTTTTATGTTTTGGCCTCATCTTTCTGAGCTAGGAAACACATAAGAAAACTAGAAGTGTAGCTGCTTTTTTGGTCAGTGGGCTTAAAGGTCATTTTCTTGTGTTTTAAGTGCCTGTATAATTTTGACACTTTTTCACACCCCTCACACATCACATAGCAGTGGTTAGTAGTGCCCTGTCTAGACACAGACACCTATAAACCAAATTTTCCACATAAAACCACCTCTAAAACTGTACCAGTAACTGAGTGCATGTTTAGTAGTTTAGTATGTTTAGTAGTAGGCAATGTTTGAGGATTGAGGATCTCTACCCCTTGGATTTATCATTATAAAGCATAGTCTAGTCTCATCCACTGTAAACTACCTGCCTTAGCAACAAAGAGCCCTATTCACCTCCTCTCCTCCCATCTACACTCTCTACCTGTATAATTGCTCATCTCCCCTTGTTTCCTGTATAATCCCACTAGCCCCTTTTCCTTGACCAACCTTCAATCTATTCTTAGCCTTTCTCCTTCCTTTACTCATCTTCCCCCTATACTCTCCCCCATTTGGGATCCTTTGGTTACATGCATATTGAACTAAATATGTATTTCACTTGTATTGGTTTAGTGCCCTACTCACGGCACAGCCTGTTTATCATCTACCAGTGTAAAACTATAATTAAATTGAATTTAAGTGGTGAATGTCTTACTGATTTTATATATAACTTAATTTCTCTTATGTAATGAAATGTTATCTCACTGTGGAGCTTTTCTCCCCAGGTTTCTGCTGAAAATGAGCCACTAAGCTCAGTCGGACTAATCCAGTCAAGAAATGTAAAATAAATAAAGTCCCAAAAGCACCCTCAGTTATCCCACTATTAATCCACCTGTAGCTCATCCAGTAAACGACCTGGATCCTCAATTTTTCCACAACCAATCTGGCGGGATATAGATTTCTTGACAATGTAACAACTGTCTAATGTGCACTGACAGCAACTTAATCCTCAAAGAAACAAATATGTTATGCAAGATGTATATATAAATATGTAGATGACCAGGTACATGCAACAACCAGTATGAGCACAGAGGTTCCACATAAAGCCAAAACAGGGCATAAACACAATTTAATTTAAAGAACACCTCAAAGCCCCATGTCTGTATCCTGCTTCCTATACACTTCTAAGAGATGATTTATGCATGGTATGCACTCTGATGGACATTTTGTATATCTGCAAAACAAACAGCACCAGAACTGCTAGAAATAGGGATTTAAACTTTGCTTATGACTTAAATAAGACATATTGGATGAACAGTTATGTATCTCAGAGAATCCCCCTTCTCTGAAATAAGCTTCCCATCTATGTGAAGCAGAGCTCTTCCTTAACCCTTTTCAAGTGCAACCAGAACCAGTGGATGAGAAATTGGAAAGTATATATTGAAAACAGTGCGTGAATTGCAAAATCCTGTAACCATAATATATAGCTTATATTTAGTAAGTCCAGCTGTGTAGTTTCTCATTCTTTGAACCAAACGCCAGACAAGGAAATGTATAATTGAAACGAAAGGGGCTCAGAAGCAGTAGAATACAAAATGTTTATAATAATAAACTGAATGACACACCAGATCAGTGAAGTGAAGAGCAGAGAACTCTGGAACTTTCTTGAGTATTTAAGTGAAACTATACAATGAAAGGTCTTTAGTATTCCAAAACATGCACACTAATTGGACACCCCAGTCAGTGTGCCCATTGTAAATCGAGCATATCCTAAAAGAAATAAGTCCAGTCGCTAAACTATACTTGAGCGGCCAGGCTTTCTATTATGATATGTTTTGTCTCTCCAAGTATTTCATTTTTTTCCCCATCAAAATATAAAACAAAAAAAAAATCAGCACATTCCACAAAACTCTGGACAGCTAAAATGTACAGTACTACTAATAAAACTAACTGTAATGTTTTTAACCTTACTACCTTTCTGTTGTTTATACCTTAGCAGAATGCCTCTAGTTTTTGTCATATGTTTGTCCTGTCCCTCATAGTTGACAACAAAAAATGAGGAGACAAACTGAATGACAAACTGATATTGGAATGCTCTCCCTCATGGCAGCTCCCTAGCACTGTGCTGATGTTCAATTCAAATGTACAGACGTATGTACCACATGAACAAAGCGAAAGGATACTAATGCATTTATGACATTATTTAAGAAAGACTAGCAATTTCTTTATCAAATAAAGTCATTGTATAATAGCAATAACCCATTCATGGATGTGAGTATCACGGGGCTAACCCATGACTCGGGATTTGCCCTGTGATACCTACACCCATTAGTGGGTTATTGCTAAAGTCATGACTGAAAGAGATCTCTTCTAAGCGTAGATGATCCAATGAGATAAAACCATCAGAGTTCAGTATTATATTGTTAGGGACACTGGATTTTGAACTATGAATTTTGAATTATTTGAATCCTTTTGAAATCTCTAATGGGCACATCTGAAAAGTTAAAAAGTATTTTATTTTATCACAAATCAACCAATCAAAATAAATAAACAAATGAACACACAATTAAATAAACTAGTTAAACCATGCACCCAGCACACACCCCTATTGTTTATATATAGCACTTTTGAGACTGCATTACAGTGGAAAAAGGGTAAATTTCAAATCTCTGCTCTAACCAGATCTCACATATACATAGACTGATAATTTGTGATCAACTCAGTTTTGATGTAATTTGCTGGCATTTTTCCCATCTGACCAGATAAACTTATGTATGTGTGTGCGTGTGTGCATGTGTGCGTGTGTGTGTGTGTGTGTGTGTGTGTGTGTGTGTGTGTGTGTGTGTGTGTGTGTGTGTGTGTGTGTGCATGTGTCTGTATTTTCTGTGAGAACATAGCATGAGTAAGTTGGATAGTTTAACAAACATAGGTAAATGCCATGGCAGTGCAGGTGTAAAAGATACATCTGCAGTAGTAGTGGTTATTGCTCAGAATTAGGAAACTATCAACCAACCACTGACGATTAAGGCCATTATCCAAATATATTACCAGGCCTTAGCTCCTCAAATCCATGTTTCCACCTGTACAGCAAGGGTATCATATCATTCCCATGTTATCGTGCTTTACTGCCACAGTACGAACATGCAATCTTTTAATAAACAGTTCAGTACCAGCTTAATTACTTATGAATATTTAAAAATAATTCACCAATAACACAAATAAACACTATGGAGAATACTTAAGATGAAGCAAGGTTGGACTTCCCCTAGAAAAGCAGTATTTCCATCAAAGTCCATGTGAAGGGGCTATCACTTTTTAGAGCAGACAGAATACATTCTCTCAGTGGTAGGTCCAGAGGGGGAGGGGTCTGCATATACATCAATAACAACTGGTGTACCAGTTGTGAGATAATATCCTCACACTGCTCAGATAATCTAGAGTGTTTGTCACTGAAATGCAAATCATTTATCTACCCAGGGAATTTAACAGCATCTGCATCACAGCTGTCTACAGTTGTCCCAATGCTAATCCAAATGAGGCAATGACCACATTATACCAGGCCATAAATTAAATGCAAAAGAGGAATGCAGACTGTGTTCATATAGTGGCAAGTAACTTTAATCAGGCCAACTTGAAAACAGTTCTGCCTCACTACTTCCAATATGTGGACTTTGCAACAAGGGGTGAGAACACGCTGGACAAGGTATACAGCAATGTTAAGCTGGCGCTTAAGGCAGTGCCTCACCCATACCTGGAAAACTCTGACCACCTCTCCATACTGTTACTACCAGCATATAAACCACTGCTAACTAGAGGGAGACCAACAGTTAAACAAGTAAGAGAATGGCCAGAGGGTGCAGTCTCAGCACTCCAGGACACAGACTGGAGCATATTCAAGGAGGCAGCTACTGAGAACCAGTGTATCATCTTGGAGGAGTACACAGAGGCAGTAATGGGCTACATCTCAAAATGTGTGGCTGATATGATAGTCACCAAAACCTTTATCACATGAGCCAACCAAAAAACATTGTTGACGAGAGAGGTATATGAGCTACTGAAAGCAAGGAACACAGCTTTCAGGTCTAGAGGTAGAGAAGCCCTGAGAGCAGCCAGAGAGAATCTGAAGGAGGGAGTGAGGAAAGCAAAATGTGCCTATGGCAGAAAGATCCAGAGCTACATCTCTGATCAAAAAGACCCCAGGTGCCTATGGCTGGGTATCAAGTCCATAACTGACTACAAACTCCTATCTTCACAATGTGAAGGCAACAAGGAATTCCTAAATAAGCTAAATGTCTACTTCAGCAGATTTGAGGAAGGAAACAGAACAACAACAAAGAAAATGCTCATTGGCCATAATGTAAAGATGCTCAGTCTCAAGCCAGCTGATGTCTAGAGGACACTGCTCAGAGTTAACCTGAAAAAAGCAGCTGGGCCTGACAACACCCTAGGGCAAGTGCTCAGGGACTGCACAGTCCAACTAGCAAATGTCTTCATGGATATCTTCAATCACTCTCTGAAATGGCAAATTGTTCCAAAATCCTTCAAGGACACAATGATCATTCTCCACCATCTTTCCTAAATGACTACCGTCCCGTAGCCCTCACCTCCACAGTGATGAAGTGCTTTGAAAGGCTGGTCAATATTGCCATAACATCTAGGCTGCCTGCTGATATTGCCCCTCTGCAGTTTGCTTACCGAACAAACCGATCTACGGCAGATGCCATTTCTCTAGCACTGCATCTATCCCTGGAACACCTTGAGAATAAAAATACCTACTTGAGGGTACCATTCATCAACTTCATCTCTGCTTTTAACACATTCATCCTTCTTCATCTTTTAATGAAGCTACTCCAACTAGGCACCAGCACTCCACTTTGTAACTGGTTTCTTGACTTTCTCACAGGCAGATCTCAGAAAGTGTGTGCAGGAAATAATTCCTCAGATAGCATCACTCTTAACACTGGAGTCCCACAAGGATGTGTACTAAATCCCTTGTTGTCCACCCGGTTAACACACGATTGTACAGCCAGGTACAATACAAACCACATCATCAAATGTGCTGATGACACAACAGTGGTGGGCCTCATTAGTAACAATGATGAAACAGCATATTGAGATGAGGTGGAACAACTGACTGCTGGTGTGAAACTAACAACTTAGCACTAAATATAAACAAGACAAGAGATAATTGTGGACTACAGGAAAAATCACAAGGGACATTCTCCCCTTACCATCTATGGGGAAACTGTGGAAAGAGTGAGAAGCACAAAGCTTCTGGGAGAGCACACTGATGAGGACTTGTCTTGGAACACCAACACAAATACCATAGTCAAGAAAGCACATCAGAGTTTGCACTTTTTGAGAAAGCTGAGGAGACCAAATCTCCCATCGGAAGTTCTCACTATCTTCTAAAGAGGTACTATAGAAAGCATCCTGATGAACAACCATGTAGTGAGGTATGGAAGCTGCTCTACCTTTGAGCACAAATCCCTCCACAGACTGGTGAAGACAGCTGAGAGGATCATCAAGACCACCTTACCACCTATCCACAACTTGTCTTAGCAGGGCCAGAGGAATAATTAAAGACTGCACTCACCCTGCTTACAGACTGTTTCTGCATCTATCATCCAGAAAGTGCTTCTGAAGCATACAAAGCATACGTTGCAGAACTACAGGATTCAAGAACAGCTTATTCCCTAATGTCATCAGGCTGCTGAACTCTAGTAACAACTATGCTCCATGATGGCCACCTGGGTCAGTGAAAACTGTAGAAGCTTGTCTGAAATTGTGCATTAACCAGGTTACAATTTTCATCTAATACTAGTGCAATATTCAGCATTACCGTTAACTTATAGGCCATCTAGGACAATAGCAATGCAGTAAAATATCTCTTCTTTCAGTGCCATATGTTACAAATTTGTAAATTAGCCATAGTGCAATACTCTAATGTTCACAGTGCAATACTTAAATGTCTCTTTCTGTTGAAGGATCAAAGCAATGTCTTAACCAAGTACCTGTGCAATACTAAAGTCTCATGCAAGTAAATGTTCACTGCGAAGAGTGTTAAATGTGTTTCTAATTATGTGCAGTATTAGTCTGTCTACCTGCATGTCTGTGATGGAATAGCTAGGTGTTATATGTGTAAATGTCTGTGAAAATAGTCTGTATGTTGTCTGTACATTGAGTCCAGAGACACAGAATTTTGTTCAGTTTTTGCATGTGTGATTTCTGATTGACAATAACATTTTCTTTAACTTTTGACTTTGAACAGTCAGAACCAAACATTTTGACTAATATGAGTTGTTATTGCTTAGGACAGAGCATCACTATAATTTTAAATCAAAAGTGACAGTTTAGAATAGTGTTCTATTCACATTTTCTAATATTATAGGAAGATAAACAACACCAACATAATTAAGATTAATGAGTGCCACATACCAGACCTATGTAACAGTGTTGCCAAGAATGTAGCTGTGACATTTGTAGGAACAAGTGAAATTAAATACATGGAGTCATATAAAACTAAATATACTAACTGACCAATTCAAAGTATAAAACTTTTTATCAAATGCAAGCATATTGCTAGCCAAAATAAAGGCATTGTCTGTACAGGCGTAGTTATCTGAGCAGTGCAAAAGTCTTTCGCTCCTTTCTAATGATGAAATCCAGCTAAATATTATTTGCACTTGATCCGGACAAATAACTGAGACTGAAATCTCATGCTCTGCATACTTGCTGTTGCTTTTCTGAAAATGATGCCATCATTGTGATTAGCAAGTTGCATTGTGTATTTCAAATGAGAAATATATGGATTATTCTAAACTAAGCACTGCTGTTGTATTATTTTATCATGCCTGTAAATAAGCATTTTTTCCATGAGATGGCAGACTTGTTCAACTTATTTTTGCATGTGTGTTCACTAATTCCCTAATTTTCAATAAGGGAATGATGGGAATCCCATTAAGATATGTTAATAACAGTTATAAAATCTATTCAGTATCAACTACATATACACAAAAAAAGACCTTTGTTAGGAATGAATGTCTATGATTGTAACAGATTCATCAGCGAACCTGTAGAGCCACATGAGAGAAAACAACTCTTGCTTGCACTGCGGACTCATCTGTCATAGGGTAACTACATTAACACTCTAGATATTACTGGCTTTGTTGAAGAGAAAGAGTGTGAGACATGTTTTTGGCTTAGCTTGATGACTTAATAGGATTTCAGTGATATTGAATTCTACATATTTTTCTTAAAATTCTTGTTTTTGCATTTGCTCCCAAGGTTGAGTTTTGTGCCATTTCTAGCTGCTATCAAGGCTCCCTAACTAAGTAACCAGCTGTTTTTTTCTTCCACAGCTCATCAATGTAAGATGTTCTCAAAGTCCATAAGGTAAAAGTCTCCTGTAGCAGCATTTAAACTGTCTGGAATATCTGCAGATTTACAAAGAACTTGTTGATCTGAGCTTTTCTTTGGCAGCAGCATCACAGGGATATCTGTCTTTCTTTCATTTTTAAAACATCATGATTTCCCCTACTAAAGATTTTGGCATGCTTTGTGTTGTAGCTCTGTATATAACAGATTACAATATGACAGTTTTATTGCTGGGAAGGGAAGGAATTCTGGAATAAGGTATACTGCATCCAAATAAATGTATGGAACACATCAGTTATCACCAGTCTGTCTTCAATGAATTATTACTTACCTTGGGAAACTTATAGCCTGAACCCAGAGATAACCTCATCAAGCCTCATAGGGCTTAAGTACACTATTTGCAGTTTTTTTTTTATGTTCATTCACAAAAATAGTATATAGTTTGAATTTTAGCTGTTGAAAAGTTCATGACTTAATTCAGTGTTTTTGTTAAATCTGTAAAATGCTGTCTTTATAGTGCATTAATTACCACTAAAGTAAAATGTTATTTGCTATATTGCCTTATATTTTGTTCTTTTATCCTGCATAGTGTTACAAAGGGAGAAATAATATAAATTCTTAACTGTAAGATATGCCTTCCTCTTGGCCATTAATGAAGTGTGAACTATTAAGTTGCTGTTTACCTACCTAATAGATGGTATTAATTTAGCAATATCTAATATTTTTGTGGGATAATGTTTGACTTATGCTTCTACTATATTTATTGAGTTGCAACTGGGAGGAAAAAAACAATTAAAGCTTCAATTAACTGCAACAGCTATAGAATGCATTTTTTTCAGGGCAAAACTCTCTTGCATCCCTCCAATTTGTGGATTTTTGGCCTTACACCTTCATTACTTAGACATACTAACTGCATGGTCACACCAACATAGAGAAAAAAGAAAACAACACACTGAATCATTTCCACTCAAATAGAAACTGCACCAGCAGTGATTCTTTGTGCAAAACACTGACTATTGAGCTGAACATTGGCAAGTAGAAATCGTCAAGTTAAAACATAGTCCAATGTGAAATCAGGCCAATACTGATTTAATCAAGAATTTCTATTTTTTCTCCCTTGGTAACACTATGCTGGGTAAAAGAACAAAATATAAGGCAACATAGCAACATTTACACCAAGTGGCAAAACTTAAGGAAGATAAATGTTTCTGATGTGATTAAACTGGGCATTACCCATACTCCATTATATATTGTTATTATAGACCAGTCTTTAATCTTTACTTGAGAGCATGGATCAGAACTTTTTCCACAGAATGAATAAAATGACTAAATGTGCAGCAACTAGCAATTAATAAGGTACAGATAATTAAAAGTATAATCAAAAGGTTAGGTACAAACCTTTATGTCACCCAGTTGTTAGCCAACTGGCTCATAAACAGGACCCAGGAAGTTAGAAATGGGGAGAGTACAGATCAGTCCTGGGACTGCTCCTTTTTGGCACTTACTTCTCTGAAGTCAAGGTCAATGTCAGTGGTCTCTGACTGACTGAATTTGCAGATGATAACAAATTAAGAGATGTCACTGAATCCAACACTGACACAAATGTTCTCCAGGAAGGGCTGACACAGACATGCAACTGGTGTCAGAGCCATGGACTAAAATTAAATGCAAAAAATGCATAATAATATCCTTCAGACGTCATCCATCCTTGGTAACTATCATATTGACAACATACCCCTTAAAGCTGACCTATTAGTCAGGGACTTGAGGATACATATAGACAGTAATCTAACCTTTGACCACTATGTGTCTACAGTAGTGAGGAAATCATTCTATGATGGGTAACTTTTAAACAAAGGTGTGGCATCTAGGTCCAAGGAAGTCATTGTTCAACTGTATTCGGTATTCATCAGACCTATCACTGAGTACAGTGCCCCTTTCAGTATGTAGCTAATCAGGCATATCCAACAATTGGAATGTCCACAGAGGTTCCTCACTAAAAAATACAGGGGCAGGTAACATGCCTTTTGCGACCACCTCAAGGCCCTATCCCTATATTCTGTCTCCTACAGGCTGTTGAGCAGGGTCAGCCTTAGGTCAAGTGGTGGCCTAGGCAAAAGGGCCTAAGGCAAAAGGGCAAAAGGGCTCCACAGCACCCTCCCACACCACTGGTGCCCCCATCTTGGTCTACATACACCATCCAGATTACAAGAAAAGCACCCCTGCTAGAGTGGCACCCTAGGCAGCAGCTCTACCTTTTCTTAGTCGTTCAAATCTTTACTAGGTTTCTACAGTACTATTGTTTTTCTACTCTCTATTTATCAATTCCACTGAACAAAAGAAAAAAAAACAACAGCAGTCTTTTTTTTCACCTACTGTATTTTCTTGGTTATGCTTATGAAACAGTTAATGTACTACTTTTCCATTTGAAAAATATTTATTTTTTGTATAAAAAGTGTTGTTCTATATTACTGTCTTTTTGTGGAGCTTTTCTCCCCGGGCCTCTACTGAAAATGGACATGTATCCAACTAGACTAGCCCGGTCAACAAATGTAAAATAAAAAATAAAATAATAATAATAATAATAGTTGGCCTATGCCTAAGGCCGGCTATGCTGTTGAGGGGAGATCTATGCCTGGCATACAGGACATTATTAGACCCACTCTGATGGACCTCCTGCATATCTGGAAAACAAACAGCACAAAAATTACCTGTTCTAAAGAGTTAAACCTTGGCTGTGATATAAATAGGACCTACTGGAGAAGCAGGTATGTATCTCAGAGACTACCTCATCTATGGAACAGGCCCCCCATCCATGTGAAGCAGAGTTCCTCCCTAATCCATTTCAAGTGTAACCAGGATAAGTGGATGGAAACAGTAAATTCATTCCTTATTTGGCACATATGTCTCTAATGGACACAGGCAACCTGTAAATGTTTCATTCCCCAGGCCCCTGTTTGTAAGTATTTCATCTCCCAATCCCCTTCTTACACTTATCAAGGGTACCAGAACTTGTCAGAGATTTGGGATGCATGGCTAGGCTTAAATAGGCCCTTGTGGTCATTAGCCTAGTAAATACCTATGAACCTACAGATTATCATAGGAAACTGCAAATCTTTCATCAGTTATTTCAGGAAATTAAGGAATAATGTCTAGCAATGCACTGAGCTAATCTGTAATGATATCACATATTCCAATCCCAAGGATATAGCCAGTAAATTTAGCTCTAACTTTACCCAAGTTATATCCCTGAAAATTTGGTTTCAAGGAGTAAAAGTAATACTTCAAGGGTTGAGACAACATATCAGGCTGGATTCTCATCAATGGCAAGTATGTACTATTTGAGTCTGTACATAAACTTTTCAGCCTCAGCTTAACCAAAATGTTTGTGTCTGATGCCTAGAGAAGAGTACTGAAGGGTGGCCCCTCAGCATCACTACCCTTATACATAAAGCCATAAAACATATAACAGAACTCATTTATGCATACATGGGCAACTTAAATGACCAACATCTGAATCAGTTTGGTTTGGTGATGGGGAGGGCCTGTATCCTGAACCTAATAAGCTTCTTTAAAAGGTTACAGAGACTGTACACAGTGACATTCAATGCACACTGCTTATCTTGATTTGACCAAGGATTTTGGAACTATCTTCCATGCTGGTGTTGTTAAAATAATAGATAAATGTAATGTAAAGCCTTATATTATCTGGTGGATTGCAGATTGGCTAGCCAACTAATCCCAGATTGTGAAAGTCACTGCAAGCTGCTCTGAATGTAAACTAGTAAAGTACCATGGAGATCAGTGCTGGGCTTCCCTCCTGTTTGGCTCTTATTTTGTGGACATCCATTCCAAAACCACAGAAGTATGGTTGACCAAGTTTGCTGATGACTGCAGGCTGGGCACTGTTATTTGCTCATCCACTGATACTATGCAGATTCAGCAAATGTTGTAACATGCACATATCTGGTGTATTCAAAATGGTCTCAAGTTAATTGCAAAAAAGTGCAGTGTAGCAACACTCAGTAAAAAAAAGCTATTCCCACCTCATATATTATAAATGGGACTCTTTTTTTCAGACAGACCTGGTCATAAGACGCAAGGGTACTTATGTGGACAATACTCTCTCCTTCAATCATCAGTTTTCCACCATAGTCAGAAAATGCTTCTATACAGTCCAGTTAATTTCCAAGAGAATTCCTTCAAGATCAAAACAAGTCATCATGCCATTGCACTCTTCCCTTATCAGACTCGTCATTGAATTACAATGCCCCTCTGGTAGTACATTAAAGCATGCTGCTCTATTAGAAATGACCAAAATATACCTTACCAAGAAAATGAAAGGGCTTAAATCTTTCAACTATCCTGACAGATTAGCACAACTCACACTATACTCAGTAACCTGCAGACTACTCTGAGATGATATGCATCTGGCTTTTCAAGGCAAGAAAGACCCAATGTTGTTTGACCTTGTCTTTCTTTGCAAAACCTCAGGCTCTGCAAACACTCGCACTATGGTCCTAAATCTACAGCAACAAATTAAAAATCTTTGCTGGACAGAAAGGTTACTAATTCATCCTATTCCCAGCCTATGGAATAAGTTACAACCTCAGATCCAACAAAGTAGCACTTTGACTTCCGTTTAGGCTAGTTGTGATGACCTGATGGTTAGATGCAAATTTACACCAAGACTGTCATGTGCAGCCCTTCTCGATTTAGGAGGTAAGCAATATTAAGTGCATGAAAAAGGAAGAACAAACTTTTAAGTGTGTCTACTTAAAGGCGTGCATTGGTGCATGGCCAGATACCTTACAGTCCCCATGATCACTTGCCTAGCATTATTCTATGCTCTTACCAGAGTGAGTCAGCAAAGGGTAGAGTAACAAAAGCGCTTTCAGAGAGACGGGACCCAAGCTGTGTAATGTGAAGGTCGAGCTTTCAAATACTAAACTCATGGCTACAGGCAAACAGTGTAAGGCCTGCAGTTCATAGTAACATGACTGAACTGGGAAATGCTAGTCATAACCATGGCTGCATAAGTTTTCAGCAAGTAGATACAGTTAAGGTCAGTATGACATGGGGCATTACAGTAATCTACGTAAAGAAAAAAAAGCACTGCATGCATCACTGCCACCAGACCTGAAAATAGCTTTAGACGTATCAAGTTTGATCTGGGAAATACTTCTCATTTGAAGTATGATGGCAAAACAATTGCCATGACCTGGTCCATTAGTGGCAGTGTACTATCACTTCCAAGTCTTGTATGTAAGTTTTAAACTTTAGCCTATTCCCAGAATAGTAAGTAAATGTGTCGGGGAGGAGAGGATCAAACCTGTGACAGCTGGACATTAGCATGCAGGAGCACCATCTCACTCTTAATGAGACTGAATGTAGCAGCACTAAAATTCATCCCTTCAAAAATGGAACACTGGAAGTCTTTAAGAACAGTAAACTCAGACACACTTGCACCAAAAACACAGAAGAGGTAAAACTGGATGTCATGAGTAAGCTAAAGAGACTGCAAATCTTTCCTTTGAGTAACATATTTTACTGGATGCAAATTTTTTATGACAAGAAAGGAATCAGGATAGAGTCCTGTATAAACCTATACCTCAGAGGACAGATGTTTAATGAATACGGATTAGAGAAAATTAACTGACACCTCCCAAGGACATAAGAAGTAAACCAATCAAGGACTGTGAACAGTAAACTACAGTGACCACTTAGATATTTAAGCATGTTTCTGTGGTTCATTGTGTTAATGTAGCTGAGACCTCAGTACGCATCACTGTGAAATATAACCTTTGATCTGTTACCACTAAAAGGTCATTAATCACCCCTATAAGACCAGTCTCAATGCTGCATCTAAATCCAGACTTGCAAATCTAGAAGTCATAAGATGTATGTGGAACATTTTTTCTGTAACCTTTCTGATAAATGGGAGACTACAGATACATTGATAATTCTCCAATTCAGAGGCATCTAGAGACGGCCTCTTAAGGACAGAGGTTATTTAGCATCTTTATATGAAGGCAGCAATAGTGGATTTTGTGAAAAGGATGGACATGGCTGTGGTGAATACGTATTTTAACAAGAAGGAGGAGCATAGGGTGACAAACAAGAGCTGCAGAAGATGTAGAAGGGCCAGTCTGAAGGAGATTGGAGACTGTAAAGTGGTGGCAGGGGAAAGTGTAGTTAGGCAGCATAGGATGATGGCTTGTAGGATGACATTGGTGATCAAGAAGAGGAGGATGAGTGTGAGGGCAGCACCAAGGATCAAATGGTGGAAATTGAAAAAGGGTAATTGTGAGGTGGAGTTCAGGGAAGAGTTAAGACAGGCACTGGGTGGCAGTGAAGAGTTACCGAATAGCTGGGTAACTACAGCAGAGCTAGTAAGAGAGATGGTTAGAAAGGTGTTTGGTGTGACATCTGGAAAGAGGGAGGAGGACAAGGAGACCTGGTGGTGGAATGAAGAAGTACAGGAGAGTATACAGAGAATGAGGTTGGTGAAGAAGAAGTGGGATTGTCAGAGAGATGAAGAAAGTAGACAAGAGTATAAGGAGATGAGGTGCATGGCAAAGAGAGAGGTGGCGAAGGCTAAGGATAAGGCATATGAAGAGTTGTATGAAAGGTTGGACACTAAGGAGGGAGAAAAGGACCTGTACCGATTGGCTAGACAGAGGGACCAAGCTAGTAAAGATGTGCAGCAGGTAAGGGTGATAAAGGATAATGAGGGAAATGTACTCACAAGCAGGGAGAGTGTGTTGAGCAGATGGAAAGAGTACTTTGAGGTGCTGATGAATGAAGAGAATGAGAGGGAGGGAAGGTTGGATGATGTGCAGATCGTGAATCATGAAGTGCAGTGGATTAGCAAGGAGGAAGTAAGGATAGCTATGAAGAGGATGAAGAATGGAAAGGCTGTTGGTCCAGATGACATACCTGTGGAAGCATGGAAGTGTTTAGGTGAAATGGCAGTGGAGATTTTTAACTAGATTGTTTAATGAAATCTTGGAAAGTGTGAGGATGCCTGAGGAATGGAGAAAATGTGTTTTGGTACCAATTTGTAAGAATAAGGGTGATGTGCAGAGCTGTAGTAACTACAGAGGGATTAAATTGATCAGTCACAGCATGACGTTATGGGAAAGAGCAGTGGAAGCTAGGTTAAGAAGGGAGGTGATGATTAGTGATCAGCAGTATGGTTTCATGCCAGGAAAGAGCAGTACAGATGCGATGTTTGCTCTGAGAGTGTTGATGGAGAAGTACAGAGAAGGTCAGAAGGAGTTGCATTGTGTCTTTGTGGACTTAGAGAAAGCATATGACAGGGTGCCTAGAGAGGAGTTGTGGTATTGTATGAGGAAGTTGGGAGTGTCAGAGAAGTATGTAATAGTGGTACAGGATATGTACGAGGGTAGTGTGACAGCAGTGAGGTCTGCAGTGGGTGTGACAGATGCATTTAAGGTGGAGGTGGGATTACATCAAGGATCAGCTCTGAGCACTTTCTTATTTGCAATGGTGTTGGACAGGTTGACAGACGAGATCAGACAGGAGTCCCTGTGGACTGTGATGTTTTCAGATGACATTGTGATCTGTAGTGAAAGTAGGGAACAGGTGGAGGAGACCCTGGAGAGGTGGAGATATGCTCTAGAGAGAAGAGGAATGAAGGTCAGCAGGACTAAGAAAGAATATATGTGTGTGAATGAGAGGGAGGATAGAGGAATGGTGAGGATGCAGGGAGTAGAGGTGGTGAAGGTGAATGAGTTTAAGTACTTGGGATCAACAGTTCAGAGTAATGGTGAGTGTGGAAGAGAAGTGAAGAAGAGAGTACAGGCAGGATGGAGTGGGTGGAGAAGAGTGTCAGGAGTGATTTGTGACAGACGAGTACCAGTAAGAGTGAAAGGGAAGGTCTACAAGTTGATAGTGAGACCAGCTATGTTATATGGGTTGGAGACAGTGGCACTGACAAAAAGGCAGGAATGAGAGCTTGACATGGCAGAGTTGAAGATGTTAAGATTTGCATTGGGTGTGATGAGGATGGACAGGATTAGGAATAAGTATATTAGTGGGTCAGCCCAGTTTGGAAAGTTTGGAGACAAAGCCAGAGAGGCAAGATTACATTGGTTTGGACATGTGCTGAGGAGGAATGCAGAGTATATTGGGAAAAAAGTTGCTAAGGATGAAGCTGCCAGGTAACAGGAAAAAAGGAAGGCCTAAGATAAGGTTTATGGATGTGGTGACATGCAGGTGGTTGGTGTGACAGAGCAAGATGCAGAGGACAGGAAGAAATGGAAACAGGTGATCCGCTGTGGCGACCCCTGACGGGAGCAGCCAAAGGAAGAAGAAGATATGAAGGCAGCAACATGCTTGTGCTTAGTGATGATTACACAATGTAAACAATAATGGACTTAGAGATTGTTTGCAACATATTCAGGCCTACTAGGTCCTGGGTCCATCCTGCAGCGAATAGGACACAAAACTGAAACAACATTTATGATCTCATTGTAGTTAACAGAGTTTATTTATTTATTTTTATTGGGTGAGTAGCACCCACTTCTTAGGTTTTCTGTCAAGACAGACAAAAGAAGGATTTCATTTTGGCCAAGGGGTATTTGGCAATAACTCTAGAAAATGTTTCTTTTTTATTTTTGCTTGGAGGTATAGCAGCATGAGCTTCCTTGTGCTGTGAATAGTAAGTGATGCACAGGGAATGGTTGATGTGTAAGAAGTAGAAACACCACAAATTTTGGTAACTGTCTTTGATGAATAATGTTTACACCATGAAAAAATATCGGAATTAAGTGCCATAAATAGCTGACAGATGCTGGCACTTAAGAGGGTATGTAATATAGTGGACTACAATCCAGAAAGGTTACCATCTGTCACTGTTTTCATAGGACAGCAATGATTTGAGCATTTGTGTCCTGCAAAAAATATGTGTGTGTGTGTGTGTGTGTGTGTGTGTGTGTGTGTGTGTGTGTGTGTGTGTGTGTGTGTGTGTGTGTGTGTGTGTAAAAAAATGGCAAATGTCATGATATTTTAGAAAACAAAAAATGTAACTTTCATCTAAATATTGCATAAATGATCACATTATATCTGAAATGCTTAAAGATGATACAAAACAATGCAAACAACTCATATTTTATAACAGCAAGCCATTAATAAGGTGAAGACGTAGCTCAAGTGGAATTTTGCTTTGGCTGAGGGTATGCTTTGTCCTGCAAATTTTATGTTACAGTAAAACATAACCCACTCTGGGCTTCAGAAACGCTGGCAATAATTCATGAGGGCAAAAGCACATTATGTCCATGGTTATGAATTGCATTTCTTGAGAACAAAGTCTTGATGTTATGGACCTGTCTTTATCAGCATGCTATACAGCAGCACCTGTTTGAACTTTAGAACTAGACACACTCACGTCACAAAGTTCACAGATGAGTGATGACAGTTCTACGAGACCTTAAACACTTGCAGAAGTACGTGTTGCAACAGAATGGAAATTCTGTCTCAGGTGCTCATAGCAGTTGATCAAAAAAATTTGTTTGCATTTTTTTACTAAACTGAGGCCACCACATACAGAAGCAGTAATTGCTCCATTTGATATAAGGATATAAATAGCATGTAGTTTAGTGCATTTTTTAGTGAAAACTGTTTATGATCTTGTATTAGACAATGAATAAAGTCTACTGATTTCATGTGAAGAATTCAAGCCAGAAATTCCTATGTACCTCTGAAAGATTTTTGTTTACAGGTATATGATTTACCTTGCAATAAATGGAGGACTGAAGATAGTGCAGGTAATTTGTCACTGAAGTAGAAAGGCATTCTAAATTAATCTAGAAAAAACAGTGTGGTGAAATCTGACTTCAGACAGATAAAGGATAGGCTAAGCTTGTAGACTGGTGTAGGGAAGAAAAATTGATTTATTATTTGAAAATAGGAGACTAAAACTCTTAGGTAATCAGTTATTTGTGAATAAAAATAGTTTCATCCATTATATGCCAGCTATCTAAAATTTTGCTCTGGGTGAGATGCTGTAAGTGTCATGTGAATAAATTATGTTCAGGATTTCACGATTGGGAAACTGACCATTTCAAAGAAAAAAAAGTTTAAAAATGCACAAGATGTGGATATGCAGAACATTTTTGGGTGAATTGTCCCAAGAATAATAACGTTTGAGTCCGTTAAGCACCCTCTTGAGAAATTTTCAACAGCATTTGCTGGAAGCATTTTTTTTTTTCTGAAGCTCCAAAAGGAAAGACATGCAAATAAGTAATAGGCACAGTGTGCTAGAAATGGAGTAAGAATACAGTGGAACAGAGGATGAACTTATATGAAACTGGGTCATTAGAAGATAAGAAAGAAATGAAAAGGGGGCATTTTAGCACTCATAGTCATAGTGAATAGTATAAAGAGCTTTTTTTATGTAAAGAGGTATCATAGACTGGCCAAAAAGAAGTAAAGAAGTTTAGAAAAAGGTTATTAATGGAAATGTCAGAAGCTGACTAGGTAGAGCACTCACCTTTGATGATAGAACATCTAATGTCTGTAAGTTCTGGTCTTTCATTTGGTTTTCCATTACTGACACTACAGTACCACATAAGGGCACTACACTGCCGAGTGTGCAACTCTTTGGATGTGATGTTAAACCAAGGTCCCATCTGCCTGAGGTGGTGGTAGGTCAAGTAGATGCAAAAGATCCACTTGCAGTAATCAAAAAGTGTAGGTAAACAGCCATTAGACAGCATGAATACCTCATCAGGCATCCCCTGAAAGATAGGCCACTGGTTTAGAGGGACTAAACCTGTAAAAAAATACATAAATAATTAAAAATAAAATAAAACTAAGAAAAAAGAATGAAGGATTTTCTTAAATGTGATAGATTTTAATCCTGATATGTTATAATGGGTAGCTGGGTTTAGCACAGTGGTTAAGGATTTCACCTCAAAGAAACAAAATGCAGGGTTTGATTCTAATCACATGATATTGGCTAGGCTTAAAATGTCCCTTCAGGGGAGTTAGACTAGTATTCACCTATATAATGTATTCAAGAATGACCCTGATGGTGAAGATAAAATTACAAACCTCATTTGCTAATATGCTCATTCATCACTCTAGGAGGGCAATAAGCACTGATATTATTATTAACCAAGTTAAATGGAGAACTTTGACATGTTACACTTCAGAAAATCTTATGTAAAGATGAGAGTTAAAGAAAATTGTTAAGCTTTTTTGTCTACAAAGAATTTAATTTGTGCATGGGAATTCTAATAGTAGCATAAATAAAGTTAAAAATAGAAAAATAATATAACAAATTTGGCGTGAGAATGCTAAGACTTGTACCTTAGAGGGAAAAGTTTAAAAGCAGAATAGATTTTTTAGTTTGTTAGCTGTTTTGCAGGAAAATGATGCTAATGTTGAAGAAACATTTTTATGGATCACAAGTGTATAATTAAGCAACATAGATGAATGAAGAAAACAAGTATACAGCTCCAGATATATGTACAATAAATGTCCAGTCAGCACAAAAGATAGAAAAGACCCTCATTTTTTGCAATTATGGCCACACCATTTAGAGCTCAGATTTTTTACAAGCTGGCTTGACTAATGGGTTACCCTAAAAAAAGAGAAGTAGAGGCAACACCTACTAGATAAAACTCAATTAATGTCAGAGAAAAAAAAAAAATTATTTTTTCCAATTATTAACAGAGAGAATAGCACCAAAATTACCCTATTTTTTATGTCACACGTTAGTGCTAGGCTAACTGCCCTTGCGAGCCATTTTTAAACCTAACCAATTATCCCTTGTGAGACTCAAACCCTGAACATTGTGTTTGCAAGACAAACACCTTAACGGTTAGGCCACCCTCCTAACCCCAGGCATCAAATACACATATTGTATTGTTTTAAATCTGTGTAACGATGAGAATAAAAGAAGATACAAGGACCCCAAAAAAGGAATCCACAACAAGTAAAAAAGGCAAACAGGTCCACCACAGGAATAGAGTCACAATAAGGCTAAGACCACTGAAAACTGTAGGAAGCAATTTAATCCACAATTCCACGACTGAGCGCTTTCACCAGAAACCTGGTATCATCAGAGTCATAAACAATTCTTACACACCCAGCATGTTCTTATATACAATAGAAAAAACAATAAATCAATTATCATTCCTTAATTGATAAAACATCCTTAAAGGTGAACTAGGCAAAAACCAAGGACATTTCTAAAAAAGCATATGTATGAATCAATTCATTGATGTGAACGAATAAAGAAGATATATATATATATAGGCATAATATTAAATAAATATAAGAATATAAAAAATGTATATATATATATATATATATATATATATATATATATATATATATATACCTCATATCTTAATAAAAAACCTAAACCTAACTAAAGATGTGAATAACAATATATAAAATATATAATATAATAATATAAAATAAATTTGAAGTATATACACAGAATGAATTCTGAAAGTAATGATGTTATTGAATAAAATACCCATAATTAGTAGATATTTCACAAACACAATGGTGTTATTCAAAATATAAAACAGTAGTATAACCAATTTCAAATGCTTAGTATTTCCTTACATAAAACTAGTCAGTATAGTTATAACAATACTGCACTGACTTGTTGTTGTTGCAACCATCTGAATAAATGTATGAAACTCATCCAATAAATAAAATGTAATCTAAATAAAATTAGATCTAAATTTTAACAAAGGTTTTAAAGAAATACTTTCATTGATCCCCGGATGTTTGGTAGCATTTAGCCTAATCTGCCATTCCATTTCACGAAGTGCAACAAGATTGTCAACATCTCCAAATGTATCAGATTTAATTTTGTCCACTACAAAAAATAAAAATTTTTTGAATTCGTGACAAGTTCTACTATGTAAATAAAGGGCATTGTGGTCATCCTTTCTTCTAATGGAACCACAATGTTCCCTAATTCTCTCTTTTAAGCATCTTGTAGTCTTGCCCACGTAAAAAGCATCGCAGGCCATACAAGATGCAACATATACACAAAACTTGGTGACACAGTTGCACCTCCCAGGACATGCAATAGAACGACCGAAGCCTGCCACCGTGAGATTAGAACCTACTGCTATATATCTGCACCATTTACAACTACCACATCTATTCATTTTTGATCTCACATAGTTATCACTTTTTCTCTCTAATATATCCTTCAAATTATTTCCCCTACTAAAGATTATTACAGGGGCATCACCCAAAATGGATTTTAAACTTTCACTTAGAAAGTAATCCCATAACATTTTCACATTTGTACAGATTTCCAAAGAAATGTCGTTATATTTCAAGATAAATTTAGGCCTTTCTTTATCCATACCCACATTGTTGTCCTCTTTGTTCAACCCATGTGAAACTAAGTCCTTAACCCCTGTTTTCAAAATTGGGGAATATTTACTTCTCCTGTTTTTATACACCTCCTTTTTTATTCTAATTAGGAGTGTCAAAGGATATCCTCTCTCCAAGAAAAATCCTATGAGGATGTATATTTCTTTCTTAAAATCCTCGTCGTCGCTGATCAACCTAGAGAGACGAACCATCTGACCTTTGACCAAACCCCTCCTCTGGTGCATAGGATGGCAACTGGTATAATGCAACATAGAATTTGCATAACTGGGTTTCCTATATATATTACTTACAAACTCCATTTCGTTCTTAGAAATCCTAATGTCCAAAAAATTGGCATGATCCCTATTCCAATCGTAGGTAAATTTGAGGAATCCAGAACAGCTGTTAATATAATCCATGAATTCCCTAACACTATCCTCATCGCCCTTCCATAGTATGAGTAGATCGTCCAGAAATCTATTATAAGACAAAATGTTGTTCCTAAATCTGGAATTGAATATGTACTTTTTTTCCCATGCTAAAAGAACTAAATTAGCATAGGCTGGGGCGCATTTGGCACCCATTGCTACCCCAGTCATTTGTTTATACCTTTCACCCTCAAACATAAAAAAGTTGTTATTGAGTACCAATTCCATGAGTCCATGACAAATTTCCAATTTATCCTTGTCAAATTTCCTATTTAAATGTAGACTGTCATAAAAAAGCTCTAAACCCTCCAAATGAGGAATTACTGAGAAAAGATTGACAACATCAATTGTTAAAAAACCAAAGTTGCCAAGTTCTAAAAAATCAATTGAATTCAACCTTTCTAAACAGTGCCAAGAATCCTTCAGTATATGTTCAGCATCTGTTAAGGCTTTCTTGCAATGGAAATCTACAAATGCTGCCAGTGGCTCGGTCTTCGAACCCTTTGCTGAAATGATAGGACGAAACTGAAGAAAGTCAGTTCCCTTGTGAGTCTTAGGTATGCCAAAAAATTTTGGCATATAAGGAAACTTCACTGCTAAGAAGTGAAAATCTGCCTCATTAATCACTCCCTGATATAAGGCGTCTAATAAGTACATGTCAATTTTCTGATATGCTGAATTGATCTCATGGATCGATACTCTAGTGTAAGTGTTGTCATTATTTAGGATGGACATCATCTGACCAACATAATCGATGTTGTACATGATGACCATCCCTCCACCCTTATCAGGTCTCATACATCTATATTGACCCGTCAATGTAAGTTCCTTGAGTACTGCCCTTTCACTGTTAGTCATATTGTCAACATAAGTGGCCCTTTGCAAACAAAGTCTCCTCAACTCATATTCCACCATTTTTTCAAAAATACTGATCTCTTTGTTAGTAGGTGGCATAAAAGTACTCTTCCTCCTTAGTATATTGGAACAGTACTGCCCATTGGATGTAATACTATTAGAACCTGAAGTATGAAAATAAAGTTTCAAGTTAACTTCCCTCGTAAATAGCTTGAAACTTTTCAATACATGGGTTACATCCAAGCTGAAACTTGGTACAAACTTTTCCCCTTTACTAAATAGTTTAAAATGAGATTCATTCATGGTTAAATCAGTATAATTGTATATAATATACCCCATTTCCTTTTGAATACTATGTTTCAATCCCTCTTGTGGAATAGAGACCATGTTGCTAGCACTGTATATTTCTTCATCATAATTATTCAATTTAACTTCCAAATTCCTTGTTAATGTTTCATTAAAACAGTCATTTCCACTAGTGGTAGTGGCATCAACATAAACCTCTTTCATAGAAACATCTACACAAGGCGATATAACCAACAATGCAGTACTCAATTGATTTTGTTCGTTAATGCTAAACTCATAGTTGCACTCTACTTGCTTGTCTCTAGTATTAACTTCATGCTGGTAAGTCTCGAAAATATTACCTTGTGAAAACAACTCTATTCCACCATTGTCAAAACAATCAACATTGTCGTCATCAGGTGAAGTAAAATTATTGTTGTTAAATTCATCAATTGCATTAGTGTTCAAATCAGTATATATACATTCACTAACAAATGTACTACATGGCCCTTCTTTATCCCCCTCATTGATAGTACAATTCGGAAGGCTAGAAACAGATTGTAAAGAAGAATTGAACAAAGCATCAATGTCATCACATACGGAAAAATTGACACAAAAGTCCGAGGTAAGTTCTGAAGTAAAAGAAATCAGCGGTAGTTCATTCCCCTCCTTCCTGGACTTAGTCGTTGGGATTGGCCCTGGTCTCTCCCCTTGTTTAATAGTCTCTCGGACCTCCGTGGTAGTTCCGGTCCATCCAAAAAATCATCATTAATATCCCCCTGGCTTACATAAGGACATTCCCCATTCTGATGGTGAAACTCAAATCTAGCAGGGGTTTCTTGTTGATAGTAAAATGCCTTACGTCCCGGCGGATATGCTGTACGTGTTTTATAAGCATGACAGTCCCTGTCTAACTTTTTGTTTTTAATGGCCTTGTTCTTATACACAAAGTTATCTACATTTTTGATCACCCTCTCGTAGTGGTTTTGGTGCTGAAAAAATAATAAATCTTGTGTAATGTTAGCATCCAAGTTCACTATTTCCTCACGCAACTTTTTCATTTTGATCTCATTATGCCTTAATATGATATTTAATAAATCCATACCTGCCCTTTGGTATAAAGCAATGAGTTCTTCGTAGGCTGTGGAATCAACCTCGATTCCCGTGGGTAATTTCCAAATCCTTAAACCCATCGGAATCTGTCCCATTTCTTTTGATTTGGCGAGAAACAAACTATCTAGTTGTACTGCACGGAACTTGGTGCAAATCTTCTCATATTTAAAAATCTGTTCACGTAGCATCAAAGGCTGTTGGTTAATTTGACCCACGTGTCCCTTAGCATTCAAACCACCACTTACGTCTAAAGTAGGGGTTTCCAACCATGCGCAAATGTTCCGTTGCTGGGTGTTGTAGTCCACAGTCCCCGATGTTGGCGGTACTTCCGTGTTAGAATTACTGGCACCATTCGAATTACCACTCATATCTCGCCTAACGGCACCACTGTAAGAAGCTGTAGATTTAACCCTCTGCCCGGGTGTGATGTCGCTAGGGGAATGTAGTGTATACAGCTCCACCTGCGTCTCCGTAGGGCTGTTAATAGGAGTTACATCATCTTTAGCCTTCTCCTCCTCATATAAACGTGCCAGTTTGTTTAACACGGTAGTTAATTCTTTGAGCAATGCTTCCATGTCCACAACAATTCTTGCCTAGTGCTCAAAATCCACGGTTGACCAAACAATGAAAAAAGGTACAAAGGACCCCAAAAAAGGAATCCACAACAAGTAAAAAAGGCAAACAGGTCCACCACAGGAATAGAGTCACAATAAGGCTAAGACCACTGAAAACTGTAGGAAGCAATTTAATCCACAATTCCACGACTGAGCGCTTTCACCAGAAACCTGGTATCATCAGAGTCATAAACAATTCTTACACACCCAGCATGTTCTTATATACAATAGAAAAAACAATAAATCAATTATCATTCCTTAATTGATAAAACATCCTTAAAGGTGAACTAGGCAAAAACCAAGGACATTTCTAAAAAAGCATATGTATGAATCAATTCATTAATGTGAACGAATAAAGAAAATATTTATATATTGGCATAATATTAAATAAATATAAGAATATAAAAAATGTATATATATATATATACCTCATATCTTAATAAAAAATTAATGGGTTACCCTAAAAAAAGAGAAGTAGAGGCAACACCTACTAGATAAAACTCAATTAATGTCAGAGAAAGAAAAAAAAATAAATTATTTTTTCCAATTATTAACAGAGAGAATAGTACCAAAATTACCCTATTTTTTATGTCACACGTTAGTGCTAGGCTAACTGCCCTTGCGAGCCATTTTTAAACCTAACCAATTATCCCTTGTGAGACTCAAACCCTGAACATTGTGTTTGCAAGACAAACACCTTAACGGTTAGGCCACCCTCCTAACCCTAGGCATCAAATACACATATTGTATTTTTTTAAATCTGTGTAACGATGAAAGTAACATGCCATTAAATCAGAGATCAGTTATCCAAGCAGCATGAAGTTTGTTTTGGAAAACATTTACTTGGAAATATGTACACCTTTACAACTCCTTATAAAATGTAAAACTTGCTGGAAGTGTAAGATAACCTTGACTACATTTTTTGATTGTGAAAAATACATTTTGAGAGAATATACAGGCTTTTTTAGTGCTTTGTGGTTGGATAATTACATATTAAAATGAACTTTAATTTTAGTCAGTTCTGCAATTACTAGTTGTATGAAAGGTTCAGAGTATATTTTGATATGGGCACTTTTAGTGATTGCAAAAAAATAATTACATTTTTGGAGTTAGGCAATAAATATGCCAGAAAGAGATGAAAGTATTTTATACAAAGACCCCCCCATTAATATTCCAAAATGTGCACACTGATTGGTAAACCAGAGTTATAGAAATGGAAAAAGGTCCGGTCGCTCGGACTTTTTCCATTAGTATAACTCTTTTTTTACAGCAACAGAGAATGCAAGATCTCCATTGCTTTTTACACACTATCTCGCTATGTTAAACAAGTTTAACATAGCGAGAAAGCTTTGAAAAACGTAACGAAGATCTTCCTATCTCCGTTGCTTTTTTAAAGGTGTCTCGCTATGTTAAATGGGTTTAACATAGCAAGACAGCTTTAAAAAAAGCAACAGAGATTCTCCGTTGCTTTCTTTAAAGCTGTTGCGCTATGTTAAACTCCTTTAACATAGTGAGATACTTTGTAAAAAGCAACGGAGATCTGGCATTATACAATCTCATTATTTAAGAAAAGTAATTATTTTTTTTTCTTAAATAATGTAATTGTATAATAGCAATAACCCACTTCTGGGTGTGGGTAATGCTGGATTTACACATGGTTGTCTTTGTTTGGCCACTCGGGCTTTGCCCTCATGACCAAACCACACAAACCGTGGGCAAATCCAGCATTACCCACACCCAGGCGTGGGTTATTGCTATAACATTTAAGATGTGAAAATAATATCCCACATTATAAACTTTTTTTGCCAAATTTGAGTAACTTTATTGAACACACATGAAAAATACATGCAGCCATTATCTGATCCATTATCTGAACAAGTACAACATATTCATTTACAAGCACTATACACAACTTCAACATGGTACAAACATACATTCTGTTGTTTCCGTACCCTATTATCCCAAGCATATAAAATACATAATAATAATCTTTAAACAAAACTAGTGCATAGTCTATTAACATCAGCATGTATAATAGTTGTAAGATCCCTTTGTATATTCTTTCAATTCTTAAATGTAATGGTAGATATGGTAATTATCACCTCCAGGTGCTATTGCCAATCCTTACCATTAAATGACATTACCCGAATAGACTGCCCAGTAACCAAAAGGATGTTGCTGTTCTTCTTTCGACTTTTCCCGGTTAGGGGTCACCACAGAGGAACTCCGGTCCACTAATGACTGGCAGTAGATTTTTTGGTGCTGAGGTGCCAGCTCAATGCCCAATGTTCAACGAAGGCATGCCCATTCTATGCATGTCTTTCAAACGCCACTCGACCACGGGGAGGACATGCAGACTCCACACAGAATGCGGTCCAGCCAAATCATAATTAAAAGGATACAACTTCTAAATGATATATTTGTTTTTGCAGTGCTATAGCCATGGCAGTGAGTACAGCTGCGTATAACTTCAAGTAACGTGTTTATACTCTGCTCCTTCCACATCACATTCCCAACATCTGTTCCCTTCTCCTCCTCTCCATTTTTTTTTAAAGTAATAAACTATACCAAATGACCTGCTAGCTATTCCTTGGACAGTATTAATGTTCTTTCCCAGTCCTGCTTGGGTATGAGAACCTGCAATGCTTTTTCCCCATTTTTCTTTATCCTGGCAAAAAAAAAAAATGAGGGGCAAGTAGCTTCCAGACATTTATACTGAGATGCCAGCAAGTAAGGTAGTGGCTCCTTTACTTCTCCCCCTTTATCTCTAGTTAAAGGTCGATTTGTGCTTGAATAGAATGAAACGAGCTAGACAGCTGTAAGTAATGCAAACTCTGCAGTGCCCTCTCCTCAGTCTTTGCCATACAATCTGTCCATAGCAGGAAGTTAGCTTTAGTGACTGAGAATAGATGCTTCCTGTAGATAACATCTCTTGCTATCTAGTCCTCTCAAAAGACTGGCTTTTGGGTGATGCTACAGTCTCTGTTAGCCCATATTTAAGACCAGAAAAACAAATTGGATAGACTTAACCCCTTCTTCATAAGGACCTTGACTACCATCTCATCCCATCTCTTCTCATCCCCGGCTGAAGTTTTAGTGTCAATGAATGACACACCAAATTTGAAATGCATCTAGCTAGAAAAAGACATTTTGGAAATAGGCACATCCAGATTTCTGCAATTCAATATCATGAGAGTAAGGTGCCACCTTGTTTATGACTTAGTTGTTTTCGATCATTTATTAGCTGCATGTTTCAAGTTGAGCAATGCAATCTCACTATAAATTGATGGTATCTGAATGCCTAGGTAAGTGTGTTGGATAGCAAACCTACTCACCTGTTGCATGTACAATCATAAAATAAGGACAGCCTGGCACCATGGCTCAGCAAAAAAGGAGTCACAGTAAAAAATTGTTCTTCACCACTTGTGCATCAGGCTAATATAAAGTAGCTTACACCACCCCAGAAAAGTGTCACCTAGGCTATGACATTTTAAAATCTTTCAGATGTAACCCACCTGTATTGTGTCAAATACTTTGTGAAAGTCTATAAATAGTGCCGTGACAGGCTGGTCCATCCTTTTACTCAGTTGCTTTATCATCCCCAGAATGCCCTGCCATCCTTGCATGAAACCCTGTTGAATCAAACCTACAAGCTTATCTACTACTTTACCCAGCCTGGGTGTCACTACCTTGGCAAGTATTTTGGTATCCACTGGCATTAGTGAAATTAGCCTATAGTTCTTGGAGTGTGTAAGGTTCTTCCCCTCCTTCAGAAGGGCTATTATCTGGGCATCTTTTGCTGTCCTTGGTAGAATTCCTCTGGCTAATCTCAAGCTGAATAATTTGTGTAACACCTGAACCATTTATACTCACATGCCTATATAAAATTCTGATGGTATCCCATCTGGTCCTGGGCTGTTTCCATTTTGTAAGTAGGTTATTGATTCTATAATTTCCATAATGAATTATGGGGCATTTAACTTCTCCAGTACTGGCCATTCCATATTATTTCTGAAAACCTTCCACTTGTCCCTGAGCATCCCCTGTCCCTTGCTGTACACAGTTTTATTGTATGCAGGCATCACCTTATTGTTGTCCTGGGTACTATATCGTCTCCTCCCCCTGTTTATCAACCAGCATTCCAATTATGCAGACTTGCTTCATTTCCCATAATCTTAATTCTTCATCCAATAAAGATTTTTTTTACTTTTTCCCATATCTGGCTCTGCAGTGAACATTTAACTTGTCTCACTTCCTTTTTGAGATTGTAAATTTCCTGTCATATGTCCTGGTCCTTGTCTCTCTGGGTTTTAATCTTCTGCATTAGTTCCCCAGTTTTCAACTGCTATTGTGTCAACCTACCAAGAATTTTATTTTTGTCTTGATTCCTCATTTTAGGAATGTTTGTAAGATTCTAATTTTGAATTAATCCTATTGATGCTAAATCCTTTTATGTTTAATGCTCTCCAAACTCCAAAAATTGCTCAGCCAGCCCTTAATTTCTGATAAAACCAGCATTTTCCAGGAGGAGGGGATCTATTCTAACTTCCAACCTTTTATTCAAATACCAGGCATTTTGTTGCCTTAAAGATCAAACTTACCAAATTTGGTCAGACAAAACACTGGATGAAATGTTACTTTCTGCAGTTATGGAAGCTAAGTGGTAGATTATTAGTAAAACAATTAGCATACTGGCCAACTACATGTTTGATGAAACAAAAAACTTATAATCACTGTTCTTCAAATGTGTGCATTAACATATATGCACAAAATACAAGTTATTTATCCATTCTTTCATTACCACCACATGTTCATATAACTTTGGTTTGACAGCTGGTATCTTATTATTTTTATAATCTAGCACAACATTGAAATCACTGGAAGATGAGATCACTCCATTTTGATGAATGAAACGACAGAAAGGCGGTGAGATCCATTTGATTCACCCCATAAAAATTGCCTAAAAGTAGAATGCCTTGATCTTTTTGTAACTTTAGAATTAACCATTTACCCGTTTTGCAAGTGTTTACTCATAACTTATCCCATCCAAGTATGTTTTTTACTAATATTACCAGACTTCTATCAGTGGATCCACTACATGTCCCTTCATACCACATATCATCCTGGCAGTTTTTAAATCATTGGCCTGAGTCAAATGAGATAATTTAGTCTCCTATAATGACATGACATCCACTTGCAACAAATGTAAATGTTTAAGTACACATTCTGCCTTCATCTTAGAATTTAAACCATGTGCATTCTATCTAATAAGATTTACACCTTGCTGACTGATGGTCAACAATGACCTTACAATGTCAGTGCATTAGTAACAATCACTGCTGGTAAACGTAAAACCCCATGGGACTAAATGCATGTGATGAGAGGTTGAAGGTAGCCATCCACCCCAGGAAATGTGTCAGACCATATCAGCAAAACATGGTTATCCTCCTACACCTCAATAATTTGCAGAAAATTGCATTAAGGTGTACTTTTGGTGACTTTGCAAGTAAAAGGCAGTAAAATCTCACCACTAACAGGACAGCATAATCCTTTCCCATTCATGAAACCCTGTTAATTTATTTCTTTATCTTCTAACCCTGCTACAATAACACTGGCAGCCATGAGCTTACAATTATACAAAAAAAGCATTCTTAACCATCCACTGTGAATGCATCTTTATATCACTTACTTGTCTCTCAATCCCCCCATAGTGCTTTACCAAAACAATTTCTGGTTTGAAAAATCTTTTTTAGAAGGAAAACAAAAACAAAAAAATAAAATAAAACAATCTCCTCCACTGCTAAGATATACTTAGAAGGAACTAAGAAAGAACCATTAACATGGTGGAGGTGATGGTGATATTATGGATGTTCAAGTGGCCAGGAACAGCTTGGCCCCAAAGAATTAATCCCATTTGAACTGCTTTTAACATTCACTCAACAAAGCAGCACTTCCTTTTATTTACTTGTAATACTCAAATCATGTTTGGAGTGAGATTGTAACTGCCAAGTCCTCATCTTGGTATGAAGCATGTCTAACTTGATAGCACTCCAGTAAATCCAGTTCTTTAGCAGAAGGATATGGCCGGACACATTCCATTACTGTATCTTCTCTCCTGGAGAGGAAAATGTCTGCATGAATCTTGCATTGCTCCTTGAGGAAGAAGTTGCAGGCCTGCAAGCAAGTGTTGCTAGCTGCTGCAGAAATGAATGCCCCGTGCACTTCATCTCTTCTTCTTCTGTGCTAATGGCTAACTTCAAGAGACTTCCACAGTTTTCTTTTAGTGTCTGTACAACTACTAGACACTTGGGACCCTCAAGCTTGGCATTTCTTTCTTTATTAAGATACCACTCAGCTTCCAAAAAATAATACCAGGTAGCTGCAGTGAGTCCCTTCCGGATCACAAGTATTGCTGAAATTAGAGTTGTGCTACATACTCCAAGTGCTGAAAGCACTACAGGACCAGAATGAATGCTTTACACTTACTAAACAGTGCTGCACCATAGTCTGGTGTGAATGTTATGCCATGTCCTTTGATAAAACATTTAGGTCACAGTTATCTAGAGGCTTCTAGCACTGCTTCCATGCCCCTATAGTTTAAGAAGTGAATAATGAAATAATGAGGAAGGTTTGTTTGTATTCTCACATTCACCATGTGAGTCTGCTCCACATCTATTTGGTTGCCTCTGCAGCATAATTGTAAGTCCCTGGCTGATGAAACCGACCAGTTCCTCTCCTTCCTCTCCTTCTGGTAAGCTTAATAACATCAGGTTATTGTGTCCTGACCTGCTTTCTAGGTTACCAATCTTAAGCTTGAATCTTTTGCTCCAGTATGTCAACTCCTCAGTCTGATGAGAGTGTACATTAATGATGCCCCTGTGTTACAGGGGATCGTGGTGATGAAGCTCCATCTTTTCTCTGAGTGCCATGATTTCCTTTCTTAATCTCCTCTCTGATATTTTTAATTGATTTGCTATCTATTCTTATCTCCTGTAGAAAGGCCATTAATGACATTATGGATGATTGTAGCTCATAACTTCCCATATTTTCAAACACTCTCCATTGGCACTTCCTTGCTTGGCTCCTCCCTTCACGCTCACCATGTGGTCAGCAGTGCCAATATCAAATGAATATGCAGTGCATCTGCAAGAAGATCAATGCGACCTTGACAGTTCCTAATAACTGAATGCTTTGATCACCTTTTGGCAGACTTTGAGCTGATTTCTATTGTTAAATAACTTTGATATTCCTGGGCTAGATGAGCTATCTTATTTTTTTATATCCACTCATACAAATGTCCCTGAGTAAACCCACCCAGATCACAAATTCTGGACAGAATTAATTCCTTTTATTAGAGAAAAAAAATGAAAAAATCAGAGCTGTGATATAAATTGGAAATTATACTTGTAGACATTTGTAAATAGCTTGTTTTTATTTAGTTTATTTTTCTGATTTGTGTATGACGTCACTTCCTAAAATTCAGTAAAGTTTGCATTCTTTAGAAAAGTAAATTATATGTTGAGGTGAAAAAAGATGAGATAGTGAAAATGTGTAATTGCAGAAAAATTGAAAATCTGACTAATAAAATAATAAAACAAAGTAAATTATAATAAGTATTATGACACATTTATCAGTATAATAAAATGAAAATGAAGAAATGTGGCAAAGGCCAAGTGTTCACAACTAAAGGTAATATGGAGAAAGTTTTTCAAGTCTTCTCTACAACAGTTACAAAAGAACAATATATGGAATGCCTGCTATGAAATTAAAGGGAAGTACATGAATTTTGAAGTATGCTAATATGTGTACACTCTCTTGACAAAGCATATCCAGATTTCTACCAAAAGATTATTAAATTAAATTAAATGAAAAAATGTGTAATATTATTTAAAGAAGAGAAGATAAGACTCCTAATATAAAGAATCCTTGATAGAACAAATTAAATATTATATCATGTAACACAGGAGGATAATGTTCCAGGGCCATATGATGTACATTATATACATCTTATAAAACTTTATAAAAATGTTACAGACATTGAGAAGAGTATTCATTGAGGGGTATATAAAATTTTGCAGACATTAAGAGGGAAATTTGGTGAATGATATATAAACATGTTAGGTACAAGGTTTGAATCCCTCAGCTTCCATTGCCTAACTCTGTGACTCTGAGCAAGTCAGTTAACCAGACACTGCTCCTGGGCTAACTCTGAAAAAGCCCCTTCTTAGGGGAGAACAGGTACATATTAATACCAATATTGCAGATGTTTCTAATGAGACAAATATCACACCTTCTAATAGTGATACTAATCATGTATTGAAATTTAGTACCCCCTATTCGTTAGATGCTGGAATTCTAAGAAATATTTTAGCTAAAAATTGGGTACTACTAATGGAGGATTCTTCATTTAGACAAAAGAGTGGTACTGAACCAGGTATGCTATTTAGACGTGGTTGTAATATCAAAAATGTATTAGAAAGACAGGAGTAAAATGTATACCAGTAGGTCCGGTATGTATAAATGTGGATGTTGTAGGTTTTGTCACCTTATAAAAGTTTCCAATAGATTTTGCATTGCAAACAGAGTTTATTATTTAAAGGGTAGATTTAACTGGGAGAGCTCTGGGGTTCTTTATATTGTCTTGGGCCAATTTTGTACTGTTTTTTATACTGGAAAGACTGAAAGCATTTTAAAGAAAGAATTTATGAGCACCAGTACAGTATGAGCAAAAGTAATTTTACTAATGCTCTCGCTAGACATGCCATGGCAAATGAAGGACATACATTTTTATATATGGTTATCGAACAAGTGATGAAAGACGAAAGGGGTGGCCCATGGCAGTTGTATTTAGAAGAAAGAGAGTTATATTGACAACTCAGGCTAAATGCCTGTGTTTACCCTGCACTTAATGAGCAGTGTTCTTTAAAATGTTTTTTGAAACTAAAAGCACTTGAGAGATTATATAGTTTTTATTCTGAATTAGTAATGTATTATATGACATATTATATTTGAGTTTGGAGGTAATTTCTCAAGCAATTTAAGCTATGTTACAAAAGCATGATTTTATTATTTTTATAAAAATGTAATAATTTTTTTTAATGTTTAATTGAATAATTAATATGTGATGTCATCTTTTAGTTACTATATATGGAATGAATTATTTGTACTTTTTGTCTGATGAAATTGAATTACTGTTTTCAACGAAAGCGCTAACATAAACTGCTTCTTGGAGATTACCATTGTATTGGTCATTTTTAATTAATTTTTGTTGTTTTTTTGGTTCTCTGAGTCTGAAAAAGGTCCATGGTGATCAGTGTTTTACCCCAGAAACCAAATACAAATAAATAAATACATAAATAAATAAAAGAGTAGGAATAATACATAGAATGTTAATATGAAGAAAAGTTGAAGTGCATCTGGAAAAAATGTTCTAGGCAGTCAATGTATTACTGGAGGCTAATTATGCTCATAAATAATGATTACACAATTTTAGCAAATATGTTACAAATCAGACATAAAATTTAAATATGTATAGAAGTAAATGAATTAATGGGATATATTGCTCAACTTTTTGACTTGAATGGCTTATGAAGGAGTCTGCAGAAGGCTATTTAACAAAATACATAGTGATATTCATTTGGAGATGATTGATCCATAAAGAATTTGACCTGTTAAGTCGTAAAACTCAATATGACAAACTGGAAGCCTGTACAATGGTGTTATCTATAAAGAGCAGGTCATACAGAATTCTCAGAAGTGGCAAATCATTAATAGGTATATAGAGCACAGAGGAAGGAAATTTCAGGCAGTCGGGAAAGGGTATGCATTCATTTAGCGGGTAAGAAAATTAAGAGTTATTTTAGTATACATACATTGGTAGGTAAATGATGAAAAAGACATTCAATAATATGTTTTATGCAACTGTCATCATATTATATGCATTCAATAAAAAACAGATTGCTAAGATTATGTCTTTGTTACACGACAGATTACAAAAATTAAAATCAAGTATTACTGAAACAAAATACATGAGTTTTGGAGCTCATGAATCAATTAATGGTGTCCAGTTTAATAATGACATTTCTGAAGTTTGGTAGGGAAAATATTTGTTTAAAAACATTGAAAATATTATTCAGACAACTGTATGATGTATACTTTTGCACTGTATGTAAACATGTCTTTATGTTTAAAAGTTCTATATGAATGACTTGTATTAATTGGATCTTGGGAGTTGTATGAACACTAGCTCCTTAGAACCATTATACAATAGATGTCAGAATGGTAGACGTGTTTTAGGTCAATATGAGAAAGTCATCTTAATCCTATAAGAAGGGGCATCTTATATCAACTAGTTAAGAATGGATGACTGGATATAACACTATCAGTTTTACACAATATATTATTAATGGTTTCAGTATAAAACAAGTTTCCAGATAACTGACTGAAAGTTAGGAACTATTTTGCACAAAAACTACACTGACTTTTTTAAACTTGGAAAGAAATGTCTAGAATGTTGCCATGCAAGAAAAAAAGGAGAGAAAGGGGACTATGTGGAGGAATATAAGGTCTTGGAACAACATTGCAATAGTAGATGTATTAAAGTTTTCAAAAGTATGGTACATATAGGACACTCCAGTGACATAGAGGGATAAAGCCTTGGCTACAGCCCTGCTGACCCATATTCAGTTAGAGGCAGACATGACTGGTGGAGCAGGGAGGGGTGGTTGGTACCATCTCAGGAAGTTGGGTGTTGATCTGGGTGTCTCCCATCATTGGAGATCTAGTGACGTGGGGCATTGGGAATGATGACAAGGGGAGCAGAAATAAATTGTGTGTGTGCGTGTGTGTGTTTGTGTGTTTGTCTGTGTGTTTGTGTGTGTGTGTGTGTGTGTGTGTGTGTGTGTGTGTGTGTGTGTGTGTGTGTGTGTGTGTGTGTGTGTGTGTGCGGGTGCACGTATGTGCGTGTGTGTGTGTGTTTGTCTGTGTGTTTGTCTGTGTGTGTGTGCGTGTGTGTACGTGTGTGCATGTGTGTGTGTGTGTGTGTGTGTGTGTGTGTGTGTGTGTGTGTGTGTGTGTGTGTGTGTGTGTGTGTGTGTGTGTGTGTGTGTGTGTGTGTGTGTGTGTGTGTGTGTGTGTGTGTGTGTGTGTGTGTGTGTGTTCGTGTGCTTGTCTGTGTGTTTGTGTGTGTGTGAGTGTGCGTGTGTGCATGTGTGTGTGTGTGTGTGTGTGTGTGTGTGTGTGTGTGTGTGTGTGTGTGTGTGTGTGTGTGTGTGTGTGTGTGTGTGTGTGTGTGTGTGTGTGTGTGTGTGTGTGTGTGTGTGTGTGTGTGTGTGTGTGTGTGTGTGTGCATGTGTGCGTGTGTGCATGTGTGCGTGTGTGGTACATGTAAGTGTTAGGCAGGATTTATAGGGGAAAAAGATGGGATGCATTAGGAAAACACATTTATGTCTATATCAAGAAGAGCATGCAGTTTATGGAAAAGGTCCTTATATGTAAAATTTTTGATTATGTCTTTCTCCAACAATGTTATCAGTTTAGGGAAGGCAGCAAGACTATACAAATGTTTAAACCTTAAAGGATAACCTGAAGCTGCTGGGTGGGAGTGTGTGGAAGGGCTTCAGTTCTCCTCCATAATCCATGCACTGGTCTACCCCCTTCTCTACTCCTCCCACAGTTAAATATAATCAACTCCAAGGCCATTTTCCAGCAGATACATAAGATAACAATCAAATAATCAAAACAGATGCTCGTCTGAAGCAAACACTGTATGCAGGAGGCAAGCTTTATACACCATCTATGGGTAGCAATGCCTCGTTCATTCCCAGCTGCTAAAATCATTTCAAAGGTTGCCCTGACATGGATAGTAGGACATTTTTCTCATGTACTCCACCTATTCAGCTTTCACTGCCCAGTGACAATTGGGATGGAAGAGTTGCATTTCTCAAAATGCTGCACTCCAACTTCTTTGATTTGAGTATTGTGTTTTTGGAAAAAGATAATGGTTCCTTTTGCCATACTTAATACCACTGGTGTAATCATTTTAACAAACTGCACTCTTAATATGTACTTCAATGTAGAGGTGACATATTGCATAATGGAATATAGGAAGTACATCATGAAGATGCTTTAAAAGAAAAATGACAATAACAAATGCTTTATTCATGTTGTGACATACTGCGGCACATATCAGATTAAGTTAATTATGTTATATAAATATTATAGAGATGGAGTAATGAAATGAGTAATTGCCATTTATTTACATATCTACTTATTTATTTGTTTATTTAAATTTGTTTACTATGGTAGAGCACTAATTCAGTAGACAACTTTAAGACTTGCCCAGGGTTTACACAACAAAAAAGAAAATGCAGGTATTTTGAAAATGCATAAACCAGGAAGAAAACTCACAAAGAGACTATTGTGAAATAAAAGAAGCAGAATTTGTACAAAATGATCAAAGAGTGAACCAAAGTGTATTTACTCTAGATACAGATATGCTGAGTATTCATGCTGTGGAAATTATCTAGGTAAAAGAAGTGAGCACATAATATTTTGTAAGAGATGAACAATACTATTGGAGCATGAAGAAGATTCAGCCGATGTCATTACATGGGAAATATAAACATTCAACTTTCCCTTTAAAGAACATATGAACATGGAAACAAAAGAACAATACTATGCAACCAGTCACAGGGGCGATAAGATGCTTGGCCTAGACCTTAAGTGACACACTTAAATGTTCTTGCTACACTTTTCCAGGCCTTAATTGTTGTCATCTCTTAAATTAAACAAAGTAATACATGAAATCCCTGGAGTAATTTTGTGAATACTCATCTAATCATCAACATTAACTTTAAAAGTAGCCAAGGTAGTAGTTTGACTTGTAGTGCTAACTTATCCCATAAGCTTGGGATACTTTGAGTTAGGAATGTATCTTTCCAGCAAGTCTTGTTCATTTATTGGTGTAGATATGAGTTCCTCTTGAAGGTACTTGTAGTGTAACAAGTTTTACAAATAAATAAGTCAAATAGAGCAGGAACTTTCTGAGTTCAAAAAGCTTGACATAGGTCCCCTTGGAGCAGTCTGTAGCCAACCAAGTGAAAGGAAAAGCATGCAAATCAGTCAGAACTGAGGAAGGATTTAAGGCCTTTACTTTATTTTTGGTTAGAAAATTTTGGTGCCTTTCCAGATGAAGAATATCCCTAGATAATAGGAATCTGCGTTCTGAACACCACTGGACGTGTGTTATTTCCACAACTGAACATACCGTGGAGGGCGTTACTGCTTGTGTATCCGAATAGATGTTCTCCACAGTCATTTTGTTTCTTTTCCAGGCCGACTCCAGTATTTTTATGTTGCTTACATTGTGTCTGTTTTTATGGCATACATTAATTCTCAGTTTCTGCAAACTGCTATGAAAACTTTACACCTCCAGTTAATGCCCCTGTCACAGCTCTACTTAGAAAAGTACAATATGAGTATTTCAGAATAGCAGTTACTGCCATGCAGTAGTGCTATGCTGACAATGTCTTTCCATTTCATAAAATACAAGGCAGAATGTCAGAGCTCAGAAATGTACAATGCCAAACATCTCCAGACTTGCTTTGAAATACCATTCACTACTTTTGTGTTGCTCTAAAGTGTGATGAACGATGTCACCGCTGCAACTGAACCTTCTTTTGTACCATGGTTCTGGTAAGTGAAGTGCGTTAAATATTTCAGAATATGATTTATTACTATATAACTGACCTTACTGCTGAGGGAGGGGACTAGGAGCAAGGAAAAGGAGAGACCAGTTGGATAATGTAGCTATGTCATTCTGGATCAAAAACTCTCTTTCTGTACCTCACTTCCTGAGAATAGATGGCTGGATAATGTGAGAGTACCACTATACTCTTTTAACCCTGAACAAATGTAGACGTGATGCATAAAGCAGAACTACCATTTTAGGTAAAATGTAAAGTGAGATTCTATCATCCTGCATATGCTTTGAAATTCTCAGAGTAACAAAAATGACACCATACTCACCCATTACAAGCATAAGAAAACCTGTTTTACTCTGACATCTTGTTGCCAACATATGGAGGGGGGCTTTAAAATGTGATGAAAGAAGCTCTACAAAGACAGCTTTCTGAAATGTACAGAATGTCCATCCTTTAATCCAGCATCTTTAATAAGAAATAAGACAAAAAAGTGAAAAGTAGCAAAGAAAGGGTGTTCATAAGCTAGCCAACATTTCCATTTTTCCTTGGATAAAAGTGTAGGCTTTAATTTAGTAATTAATTTATACATTAGCAGCCAACTTCACTAATGTGTTCTGACACTATGAGGACACTAGAGCTGTTAAAGCTGGACTCTGTTTCAGAGGTGACAGGGACTTTGACTATGGCAGAAGTAAGTACAGCTGTTGCTGAAGTTATTAATACTTTATATAGCGTTTCTGGATGCCACAATTATGATGTAATCATACACAAATGACTTAACACATTAAACTAGTCCTACTAGTGACATCCTTCCCAAATCCATATAACAAAATATTTGGTGCAGTGGATACCGCAGTTGAACATGTCAGATACTCTCGCTGTTTTATGACACCTGCTTGTCATTCCCACAATCTATGGCCTATGAACTAAACAGCCTAATTATAAGGTCAAAGTGAATTAGACACTGTTAAAGAAAAAATCATCAAGAAGCAGTGATGTAATGAAGTTCTCTCAGAAGACACAATTTAAACAAACTTTATCTAACTATATAGTCAAACATATATCAGAACAATAAATCTAACAGTACCTACACAACTTACAGTAACCACAAAATGCATTAAATGTAATGCATTCAATATGCTCAAAAACTACATGATTGAATGAACATGGACAGGATACGTGGATCTCCTATTATTAGTATGCACAGTGGGCCATGACTCAAAATTAACAACAGTCAAATGGCTGAAGTGTAGCAGGTCATTACTTATGGGGTACTGGGGTACACATATGACTGTGTTCATTTGTGATGCTCGGTACACATATGACTGTGTTCATTTGTGATGCTCTTGATCCTCCCACTTTGTGCCACTGCAATGTAATGATTTTGAAACCCTAGGTTAATACCTAATACTGACATCTCTAGGCAGTGTTCCAGCTGAACAGCACAAAATCTGTACATTCTCATGGGTTGCCTCAGACCACAGAGTGCCTTTTGTTTCTTTCTTTCACTATTTCTTAATTTTCCTTTGTTTTAATATTCATCTGTTACAGTGTGCTAGGTACAAATATAAGCATATAGTGTGTTGAACATGCATCTGTGTTAAATCTTCATGTGCAGAATTAAGTGAAATTTAAAAAATCTAAAATGAGCTCAGATAACATTTACCCAAGTGGTATAAAGTTTGCAGTGCAGAGTGCTCATACAAAGGATAAGGTGGAGTTAGGGAAGGAGGCAGGGCATGAAGTGATGAGGAATAGAAGATTGACAGCTAACAGGGTAATAATGGAAACAAGTTATAAGAGATTGTTTTGATAACAATCATAATCAGCCTGTAATGACAGAATACCAATGGCTTGAAAGTAAAGAAAAGGATGAGGAAAGAGAAAGGTGTTAAGAAGACTGTGACAGGAAATAATGTAATAGAGTCTAATTATAGAGTCACATAGAGTTAGTTAGACAGATCAGTGCCTGTAATCAGTAACCCCACTTAGAAATAATGACTAAAGCGGTAGAGTAATTATAAGCAGTGAATGAGTAACAGTGAGTCACTAAAGGGTTATTAATGGAGCAAAGAGGCCAAGGGACAGGAAAGGTTGCTAAGTGTTCAACCAGAGAGGAGGCAATACGAGAGTGAAACTACCACTATGAGTGCGTGCACGTGTGTGTGTGTGTGTGTGTGTGTGTGTGTGTGTGTGTGTGTGTGTGTGTGTCTACGTGTGTGTGTGTGTGTGTGTGTGTGTGTGTGTGTGTGTGTGTGTGTGTGTGTCTACGTGAGTGTGTGTCTACGTGTGTGTGTGTGTGTGTGTCTACGTGAGTGTGTGTCTACGTGTGTGTGTGTGTGTGTGTGTGTGTGTGTGTGTGTGTGTGTGTGTGTGTGTGTGTGTGTGTGTGTGTGTGTGTGTGTGTGTGTGTGTGTGTGTCTACCTGTCTGTCTGTCTGTCAGTCACCCAGTTTGTCGTTCTGCCTATCTATCTGTTTGCCAGTGTAGGAGGTGCTGGAAGGTAAATGTGATTAATTGTAGCAAATAATCCTGTTGTGCTCCTTCCTGAGAGATTTTGAATAGGTTGAGAGATATGGAGATATGGAGGTGTTGCAGGGTATATAAGAGATACAAATGAGGAGACAGCAAATAAAATAGGTAAAAATCACTATAGACTGTCAGAATAATGGAACACAGACAAAAGGAAGAATTTGTGACCTCTGGACACTTAATTGAAATATATCAGCAGTGAGTTAGATATTACCATTTAACTACGTCATAATGTAAAATAGTTCACATTAATAAAGATCTCACGGATATAAGGATGTAAACATCACAGTTTATTTTAATGAATACTTGTACCAAAAATAATAATTACCAATATGTGCAAAAGGTCAAGAGTAGTTTAAGATGTACAGGAGCATCTAGGACATTAAATGAATGCTTAGGGCTATATGTTCCTCATATTCTCTAGGTAAACATTTGTAAATCATCAGTATAAGGATAAGTTAAGCATAGTTCAGGCATGCAACAGCATTAAAAAGCTCTACAAAATGGTTAAAGGTTTCAGCACAGTCTTACATGTAAGGCTTTATATGCACAGTAAAAATCAGAGCATCTGTAGAAGCAAATAGCATCAGACAGTACAACACAACCTGTACAGTCCAGCCTATTAATTCAGGTAGACAAAACAAGTATTCAACTGGATTTGGAAGAAACAAAAATATCAAAGGTAAGAAAAGCACATCATTTCACATGTAAGTCAATTTTGTACTACAAAGACTGTGTCAATTAAATGATGCAGCTAAATTCAGCAGGGAATCAAATCTGAGCTGTGTTATTACATGTAGTAAGAGAAATTTCTCTGCAGCTAGTCCAGTAATCTGCGGCCAGTCTGTGGACTGATATGCAGGAGTAAAACAGATGTAAGAGTATTAGAAAAGCACCTAAATAAATTATAGTTCAGGCATGAATGAAGCTAATAAACAATTTTCAATTTGTCTTTAAGGAGGTTGGTATTGAAATGAGATACTGTCCAGTAGCAAGTGAGGAGGAAGAGAAAACATGGTCAGGAGAACCAACAACAGAAGCATTTATCGAGGGTTAGTTTCACAAGAATATGTTTGTTGCATGACTACCTAAAGGTAAAGTAGATGCAAGTTCTGGCAGAAATAGACAGTATAGGTGTTCACTATAATGTTAGAGAAGGAAGTCAAATTCTGGCTGTAGATTCTAACATGGCTGATGCCACAGTAGTTTTCCATTAAAAAAAATCCCCATCTACCTTCCCCTTAATTGATTTCTGAGGCAAATATTACATTTCTGACTAAACAAGAGATGAAATGCATAAACCAGGAGGACAGAGAATGGAATGGTCTTTGCAGCCCACAGTCTAGTCACTGAACCAGCTTTATGGTATTCACCCATAACTGTTGCATCTGATACCTTAGAGTTAAGATTGGAACAGCAAATGATTCAGAGCTCAGTTTCAAGTCTCTTGGGTTGTTGTCCTAAGGGAACATTCCGATCAAATTCAACTTAGAATGTTTTGCAAAGGTGTTCAAGGATAACTCAAAACATCTACACAAGCAATATTCAAGGAAACGTTGCAGTAGAAGGCAGTAGATGCAGAGGCAGGTCTGGTAGAATGTGCTTGGTAGAGTATCACCATGTCTGCCATAACAGAAGATTAGCAAATCCAAATGATGCTTGCAAAATATTGCTTAATAACATTTAACCACCACTTGGCACAAAAATTAAAGCCCAGATCAGGTTTAATATGTTTTTCCCCTATCTAAATATTAGTCAAGTTGTGTGTGTATGCCCATACAATGAAGAAGGACTTTTCCTTGATTAGAGTACTACTAGAAGAAAACTGGAACACTAATGGACTATTTTAATGTAGTGTATATAGCCACACTAGTCATGTAGGAAGGGTTGGTACACACTGAAACTCTTATTTTTCATTTTTTATGAAATATCAGGTAAGGAGCATTCACCAATAACGTTTGGACCTCAGAATATTAACTTGCAGTGGCAACTGACTATGGAAACCATGACATCCAAGACAAAAATGTTAACTTGGCCAAAGCTGCTGACTGAATGGATTTAAATCTAGTATGAAGAGCAGTGTCCTTGTGTTAAATTATAGTACATCAGCTGTTGGTGACAAGGAAACAGTCATCCAACAATGAAACAATTCTGTTCACTGTAGATCTAGGTGACAAGACATTACTGGAATTCAAATTCTGAACACCTTTCATGGAGTTCCCAGTGATCTAGTGGTTAAGATTTGGTCCTGTTACTGCAACAGTTTGGGTCTGATTCCCAGTCAGAGAATTTCAATGGGTCATCTGGCAATTAGTGCAGAAGATCAAATCTCAGACTTGCTAATAACCTACTTTCTCTGCCATGGATATAAGGTTTGAATCTTTCCACTTTCATCTGCCTACTGTGTGACCTTTAGCAAGTCACTTAACCAGACCTTGTTTTCAGACAATTGGGAATTTGGGCTAGATTCTTTAATGGTCTCCTGAACTGCATGTCTAGTAACTAGTTAGGAATCTATAATTAAAGGAAACATCAGGAAGCAGCATCATGATCTGATCATGACAGGCTTATATCTGAAAGTTTAAATACTTCCTGATCTTTGTGTACAGGTAAGAGCCTTGGGAGATCTAACTATAACATCCAGCCTCCCAGACACTACAGGGTCATCATACAGAGGGATTCCTTCTGCATAAATGCTTCTAGACTGGTTAGTTGAAACATGGGCTTTAGATCCTCTTCCTTCTTTGGAACAAGCAGAAGTATTTGGAATAATACCCACATTATTATTTGCCTTGTAGGACTAACTAGTTATCTCTTTATTTGAACATCACTGGCACCTTCATCATCGCTATTCTTTTTGTCTGGTTACAGAGGGATGTCTGACATGGCTAGTTATGCAACAAAAAGTGCAGAAGAGAAATGTAGGTGCTATTCCTCCATGAATTCATTATTATCTTCAAACAGGCTCATGCATAGATGAAACATTTCCTTTGACCACTTTTACTTGAAAGACCTTTAGTTCAGAATGCTTGCTAGGCACTAGCTGAAGAAAGTTGATGAATCTCATTGGAGTCTTGCTGCTAGGGTTATGAGGTTTGCTAAAAGCATGGTCTCAGACAGCTCTTCTGCATCCTTGTAAAGGGCTGCTGAGCATGTATTTGTGCATGTGTGTGTGTGGGGAGAGGTGAAACTTTTCTTTCTTTCTTTCTTACATTTTGATACCCAGTCAAGTGGACCAGTCAACAGACCCCTTTCAGCTATGACTCATGCCCATTTGGCAGAAATGAGAGCGTCAAGTGACAACTTATTAGAGGGGGAAGGAGGAATTGTCAATAAGAAATAAGAAAGAAATAAGAAATAACTTTATTGTCATTCAGCCAATACACAAGTGTACAGATGAACAAAATTTCATTCCTCTAAGCTCAAAAAACATAAGCAAAGAAACACAAAAAAACACAAAAACACATAAACAACAACAGTAATGAGTCAAGCATTCAACTGCTGCTCCACTCGCTTTAGCACCAGCAACAGCCAAAATCCCAGTCTGGACCTTTCAAAAAACACCAAAAGCACAATCACTTCAACCACTGCACCTCCCACTCTAGCACCAGCAACATTCAAGCCCCAGTCCGGACCAACTGACACCACAAGCCACACAACTGCTGTCCACTACAGATCCAATGGCCATAACCAGTAAAACGATCCTTCTTTCCTCAATCTTTGCCACCCACAACATTGCCATCACCATCTCAAACTGCAAAAACCATCAGCAGTGTCCCAAAATCCATTCCAGTTCTTTCAATTTTAACAGGAATAGTCCAATCACCAACTCACATTTGGCAGACAAGGTTACAGCCTCCGCTTCTGCTTCCAGCCCAGACTCACCACTGAAAACCCATCTTCTATGGATTCTGCTTCAAGGCGCAAAAACTTACATTGAGCACTCCACGAACATCACAAACATTATGGACACCATGGCTGCAGACACCAGCACACTTGACCAGACAACAACAGACCATCTGATCAACAGAACCAAAAGAAAACAAAAATAAAGTAAAAGTCAAAATGGGAGCAAAAGAGGCCGCTGCCATATGAAGCGCCACCATCTTAACATCTAAGCATCAATGCCTGTTGAGCTGGATCCTTTATGCAAAACTAGTAAATCCATTCATTACCTCATATGTGACATGTACTGCAAGGTTTTCCATAATGTAAATCATGAAAGCTTTAGCCCTATCCTTTTTGTTTAAGGCTATATACTTCACTCATTAAGTCCCATAAGTCCCATTGGGAGCACAGAATTTGATTCAAAATCATCATCACCATCATGGATAACACTGAGAATGCAAAACCATTCCATACAGACCCCTGGTTTCACAGTCTTGAGGACAGATAGACAGAGTCTGATGAGGTGGATTCCTCTTAAGCGCTATTTCTGAACCAGTGATATCCCTCTTGGGAGATCTTGCCTACAGTGGACAATAATTATATGCATGGACAATTAAATCTGCATCTCTAAGTACAAGGACCACTTTGTCAAGGTGTTTCCAGATACACCAGATGCAATTAACAATATCCTAGAAGATATACTATTACGTTAAAATTCAAGCTTATCTAATTACTTAATCCTAAGGACTGTATAATTAAAATTAGATATCATATTACAAATAGTATGAATAAGTGGTTTATCACAAATGCATACAACTTGCAGGAACACAATGCACAATAATACAGACGCTGGTGTAACATCCATCAGTGCTAAGTTTGAAGCTAAAGTGACCAGGAACTGAAGGTTCCTCATCAGCCTTCCAATACTACCAGTCCAGGGTTATAATGCCATGACCAAAATATCAGAGAACTAATGTTTATTTGTTTGGTCTACAGTATAACAAGTCATAGTTATGCATGGAGTCAAAGCTTATCAAGACAAATTCAGGTGATAAAATAGAAAGTTGTGTTAATGATAAAATACATTTTTTACAGTGAAACATTTTGATACAAAGTCACTATCCTATCAGGCCTTCTTTTCTAAACTTAGAATGTAACACAATGCATCTAGCATACAACCTGGAAGGTAACAAATAACAAATAGCAGTTTTAAAGAAAATAGTAGACTACAACATTATAATGCCAGGGCAGAGATGTTGACCACTGTACTGTATAACCCAAAATTGTTAAAAAAATACTCTTACTCTTCAAGCAGCAGACAGCGTGTTTAATATTCTGGCAATGAAGTCCTACAGAAATTAAGCAAGAAATCATCCAAGTAATGAAAACAGTGCTGTGTCCATGGCAGCCAGTTGCCACCATCTTGTTCACACCCATGAATTGAATCATCCAGGCAGACTATTCTGTTTTCCTCCAGGCCTTTTGACTTCCCCAATAGGGTGGTGATACTGAGTCAGTAGAAAATCTACATCTTGCTTGCATTCCTTTCAGAATTTATACAGATTTATGGTCATCGGGTGATTAAAAACGTAAACCGATCCATTCTTCATTATCTGTGCCTTACGAGAGCCATGGTGCTGCAGATGCATCAGATGTTTAGTCTTCCTGAAGCAGTTTTTTAGGCTTCCTAACTAATGGAGGCTTCACAGATAGATGCTTAGTTGACTGCTTAAGAAAACAGAGGATGACTCCCTGACTACACAATATAAATCGTAGTGAAGAAGGTGGAAATGTCAGGCAGAAGGAACAGAAATCTTCCAGAAGAAAACAACTGCTGAAGGGAAAACAGTAGTCCCTATGACATGACTTCCATGAGATAACACTGTGAGACAGAGGCTATGCCTTGTGTAGTTTAATAATCTTATTGAAAATGAAAGGTGCCTAGAGAACAGACATCTCTGCAAAAGACTTTGCATAAGTAACAATGAGCAAATTGATCTTTGGTTGGCACTGGTGGGACCAGTGGTGGTGGAGCCATTGCTGCTGCAAAGATGTCATTCTGACTGAGCCATGTCTTACAAGCATATGTGAGACAAATCTGTATGATGAATTGTAAGACAGGGCTAATAGTCTCAAGGACGTCAGAGGTTCAGTAAAAAAGTGGAACATCTAAATTGCTAATTGCAGCCACCAAATTGTCATAATCAATTTTCACTAGTCGGGGAGTCTGTCATATAGGAGTAGGAGAGACTGAAACTAGAATTAGGATAGGATGAGGTTCTATTGTAGATACTGGACATAAAGACAAATGGGCTCCACACTAATGGGAAAAGCCCTATTGAAGGAAACAGGAGGGTCAATTACTGTGAACATTGGTATACTGGCCAAGGATTCTGCTTGCTGCTTCTGTATCAGGTTATCAAGTGTTTCAGGTGTGCCACCAGAGGAGTGTGCTGCATGCTCACTTGTGTATCTTATTCTGATGTGATATAATTAAAAGTGTCTGTAGTTTATTTCCTCTGCTCAACTTATCGCTGTTATTGAACTCCCTTTAGGGCCTATAAAAGCAGATATTAGGTACATGGCAGATGCCACTGTATTTGTGTTTTTCTTTTTTATATTCTTTAATAAAGTTACTATCTATGATTTTGGCAGATGTCATATCATGAAGAAAAAATAACTGACTTCATATCTTAGGTGATTTTCTGTGAAAAAAAAATGATTTCCAACTTTATTTATAGTATTATAGGCTAATATGTTAATGGCTAAGTTCTAAGCAATCAGTCTACAAGCCATTGCAAGTCTAGCTAATAAAATCATATTCAACTGTTCCTTTACATACTCAAAAAGCAGATCAATGCAAAACAGGTCAGGGAAGAATTTGACTCAGCCCATCCAATTACCTGAAGGTGGCAAGGGTTATACATTGCTAGAAATGCAATGGGAGTTTGTTGCTGAGGTGGGGATATGTTGGGATATGAATCTGTAACAGCATCATATCTCCTGTATCTGTTGATGAAGGTTTAACTCCTTTAGTACCATCTTTGAGATCATATTTCTTCTACAAAGGAATTAGCAGCAAAGCAGGATTTGATCTTTCATTGTCTAAAAGGCTAGACACAGATCACCATGGAGACAGAAAGAAATATTGAGGAAACCTTTCAGGAACTTATTTATTTAAAGATTGGAGTTGTTTGTTTCCATAAATAGTGGTCAGTCCTCTGCACTGCTCAGTCAGGGCAATTGTTGCATTTATTAAATAAACAACTTTATAAATGAAATGGTGCCAAAAAAGTCATCATTAGCTGCTGTAACATTTCCATTTCATAACAACAACTTATGTTAACAACCAATAAAAACTGCAACGGACAACACTGAATAAAATAACCAACTGATAACCTCCAACAAACTCAACGAGCAAGGATCCAATAAAGGCTGTCCCTCTTGAGCTAAAAATCCACTCACTGTACCACAAAAGTATAAAAAACTACACTTTATTAACAAACATTCAGATTTAGCGCTTTCATCTCCCTACAGGAGACTTCTTTAGAATAAACTCCTTATTTTAACAGGCCATATTTAAACAACCACCAGACCATCCCATTGGCCTAGACCATAATTAATTAATTGTATTCAATTAAATCATTAAAAACATTAAAAACACATTAAACTTTTAAAATTATTATTTTTTTAAAATTCATTTTTTAAAAAATATATATACATGTATTTCATGGAAACTGTTATGTACTAATTATTATAATTCATTTTTTGCCTTTTTTAACATCTAAAGCCTTTAATTTCAAGGCAGGAACAATCGAGATGTGGTCATTTAATCCTGGTGTAATACAAGCATCTAGCCTTATTTGCCATAACATCTATCTGTATCCAAGACTGGATTCCCAGTCCCCTCCCCTATCATTCTTCTCTACCTGTTCTAGCAGCCAAAACTTGAAGTCAGACCTTTCACATATCTGCACATGTCAATATAGGGATATAGGACATCTGTTTCTTTTTTCATCCCTATATTGTACAAGTGTTCATAGATCCCCTTACAGCAAATATTTTTGGGATCCCTAAGATCCATAAGAATGTTATTAACCCCCCATTACGTCCTATAGTTAGCTCTGCAGGTTCAAAGACACAGCCTTTAGCCATTTTTGTTGACACTAAATTGAAACAATACCAGCAAAAATACCCACATATTTTGATAGATTTGTGGGATTTTTTTAACAAAAATAAGCACTTTAGAATTTGGGGAAGATATATTGTTTTTGACTATAGATGTAGCAGATTTATTTTTGGTAATTCCACATTCTACAGGAATGGAATGGTTTGAGTTGATGCTTATTGAATTTGGATTTCTTGCAGCCAATGATTTTAGGCTAGTATTAGAAAACATGGAGTTAGTGCTGAAGAACAATTTTTGCTCTTCCAAGGAGAAATATATCATTAGAAAGATGGGGTGGCAATGGGTTCATCATGTGCCCCTATTTTTGCAAATATTGTCATGCTTTATTGGGAGACTCATTTTATTCTTAACTCTGGGTACAATAGATACATTCACATTTTTTTTTTCATTTTTTGGATGATATTTGTATAGTTTGGAAGGGTCCAGATGAATCAATTCCGGGTTTTCTTACATTTCTAAATTCTGCAACAATTTTTTTGAGGTTTACCCATGAGATAGGTGAAAATGAGATTCACTATTTGGATGTGACTATTAGGAAAGATTTTACCAATAACAAATATATTTCAAGGGTATACAGGAAAAATTGTTTTTCAAATTCTTATTTACATTATGAGAGTGACCACCCCCCATTTCAGAAATAGAATATAGTAAAGGGGCAAATGGTTAGGGTGGCCCAGATGATCTCAAAAAGGGATGATTTCATTCAAGAGTTGGACTATATGTACTCTCTGTTTTCAGAGAGAAAATATCCTGACAGTATTATTTTACCAATCAAGGAACAGATTTTGAAGGGATGGGGGACAACAAACGTCCCTTTAATGATGAATGAGGCAAATGAAGAAAGAAAGGGAAGAGCAGTGGAAACAATTGACAGAGTCCCATATCTAGTTATTACATATAACCAAGATACAATATGGATAAAATAACTATAAATAGGGTATGGGATATGTTTAAAAGTAGGACAAACAGGTCAGAAATTTGCAGCAAGAAATTTAGGTACAGTTCAAGAGGAACCCCAATTTGAAGGAAATCCTGGAAAAGAAAAAGACTGGAATAGGTATAGGAACCACAAATTGGATAGGCACATATAAATTTGAAAGGTGTGGCCAATGCCCCTTTATAGCAAATTGTAAGAGTTTGTTTTTCCAGGAGACTAAAAGGAATTAACAGTTAAGAATTATTTCAGTTGTTATTCAAAAGGGGTAGTGTACATTGTATACTATACATTTTGCTTCAGATTCTATGTAGGCAAAACAGATAGATGCCTTAGACAGTGGATCTATGAACACATGTACGATATAGGGAAGAAAAAAGAAACAAATGCCCTATATCAACATGTGCAGATATGTGAAAGGTCTGACTTCAAGTTTTGGGTACTAGAAGAGGTAGAAAAGAATGATAGGGGAGGAGACTGGGAATCCAGTCTTGGATACAGATAGATGTTATGGCAAATAAGGCTTGATGCTTGTACTACACCAGAATTAAATTACCACTTCTCTATTATTCCTGCCTTGAAATTAAAGGCTTTAGATGTTAAAAAAGGCAAAAAAATGAATTATAATAATTAATACATAACAGTTTCCATGAAATACGTGTAGATACATTTTTTAAAAAATGAATTAAAAAAAATGAATTTCAAAAGTTTAATGTGTTTTTAATGTTTTTAAAGATTTAATTGAATACAATTAATTATGGTCTAGGCCAATGGGATGGTTTGGTGGTTGTTTAAATATGGACTGTTAAAATAAGGAGTTTATTCTAATGAAGTCTCCTGTAGGGAGATGGAAGCGCTAAATCTGATTGTTTGTTAATAAAGTGGAGTTTTTTATACCTTCGTGGTACAGTGAGTGGATTATTAACTCAAGAGGGATAGCCTTTATTGGATCCTTGCTCTCTGAGTTTATAGGAGGTTAACAATTTATGTTAGCTAGTGAAAGGATTGCTTCTTCTAACAGCTGGAGGATTGGTACTGGGAACACCAAAGAAAGGATGACTGCGAACATGAGAAGCAAATGGTCTACATTTAACTAATTAACCAACACACTAGTAGTCATGTAATATGCTATGAAAAACAATCAAGGCTAAAAATGCAGTAAGAAGTAATCTAAACATCCCACACAAATGTAGTGCTGTTATGGAGGGGAACATTGAGGTGCCATGTAGGAACTGTACAAAAGTCAGTAGATAAGGAATAGCTGAAATGCTAGGTATATTCAGCCATGGAGTATGAAACAAAGTGGGACATAGGTATAGAATTCTTCCAAGATCTTTCTTATCTTTCTTCTCCCAACCCTACCTGGCTGCTGCGCACCCTGCTCCGGAGCTTGTCCTACACCTTCTGTTCCTGCACCTCTCTGTACTAGTTCACCTGAATCCACCCAGCTGGATGCCTAAGGAAAATAGTCTAAATTAAAATTTAACCTACCAGCTCATTGGGAAACCTTACCCTGCTAAGAGATAGTGAAACCTTCTGTTCCTGCACCTCTCTGTACTAGTTCACCTGAATCCACCCAGCTGGACGCCTAAGGAAAATATTCTAAATTAAAATTTAACCTACCAGCTCATTGGGAAACCTTACCCTGCTAAGAGACAGTGAAAGTACATGCTATTATAGCTTCTAGTAAATTGCAGTAATAATACATTGTTATAGATACTGCTAGGTAGGCAAGCTTATAGTCAGGTAACCACCAGCCAACCCCCCCTCCCATATTTAAAATTTTAAATAAATCATACCTCTAGCTCATACCCTCTTTATCTCTATTTGTTTTATCTCCCCCTCATCCCTGGTCTGATATCCCCTTTAGGAGACCTTTTTTTCTGTATTAAAATAACTGGCCACTAGGTGGCGACTCTGTATTAGCTTCTGAATATTAGTTTTCTTCTCACTTGCTTATCCATATCTCCCCAACTCTCTTCCCAGTTTTTCTTCTGACCCACTGTTTTACCATCTCTCCCTCGACCTAAACTATCTCTAGTCACACTCTACTCCTTATACAATCTACCTCTACTCCTGACAGACCCTCAGCACTCCTCTATATTCTCTTACCTTCAGACTTACCTGCAGAATTTCATACCTCACTGATTGTCATCCTTGACAATCTACTCTCGTGTCTCTTGTATCCTGCTGACTTTCTTCTCTTTAATCTCTCCATACTTCCCTCTATCCCCTTTATTAATACGACAGTCTACCTTCCCCTAACCCTTGCTTCTTTTTTTCTTTTCAAACTGTTCTTACTGTTTCCTACCTATTCTACTACCTTCAACTCTACTCTCCTCCCCCTGAACTAACCCTTCCCACCTTTCCATCACACCTATAGCTGCTTATCTCGCGGCTTCTGCCCCATACCTGCTTTATGATTTACTCCCCTCCCCCAATGCCCCAATATCCTCCCTCACCTTATAAATATACCCCGTACTAGGGGTCGCCATCTTTCTTCTACCACCCCTACCTGGCTGCTGCACGCCCTGCTCCAGAGCTTGTCCTACAGTAAGTGGTTTCATGCTTTTTATGCATTTGTAGAAACTGTTATTATGAACTGATTACTTGCTTTATCCTTTTTTATACGTTAACTGTGTAAAAACATGCTTGCGGCCTACACTTGCACCGCACACGACTAGTCTATATAGCGTTGTGCACGTGGATCACTAACAATTGGTTATTCTGTTGTGGAAGTGACCAGATATCAATCACTGTCCCATATAACGTGCAGAGTTTCTTTTAATCTATGTATTAATGCTTATACTAAGTACCGAATGTATTTATGTAATGAAGTAATGCTTAAATCAGTGAATTAATGTATTAATGCTGAAAATAAGTGAAACGCTTACCTAACCATTGAAACAAAGCTTACACAGGCTTATCAAGTATTTATGTAATGAAGTAATGTTTAAATCAGTGAATTAATGTACTAATGCTGAAACCAAGTGAAACATTTATCTAACCATTGAAACGCAGCTTAAACAGGCTTATCAAGTATCGAGCTGATATTCAAAATGAAGGTTATATACTAAGGTGCTTCAACCTCTGAAATATTGCTTTACTGCACCGTATACGCTTATATTTAGTTAGCGTTGTGCTTGTGAATATTAAATCAGCAAACTCAATCTGTTAGTGCCTATATGCAATGTTTGTGTATCTTTCAGCAGCGTATTCAATGTATTAATGTTCATACTAGATGTAAAGCCCATATAACCATTGAAACAACGCTCGATTAAACTTATCAAGCGTATTGCTGTTAATCATAATAACTCTTATGTATTGAGTTGCTTTAACCCCTGAAACACAGCACAACTGCACAGGACAAGCTTACATTTAGTTAGCGTCGTGCATGCAAAACTGTTGCAATCGGCTCTATTGCCATGAAAGTTAGAACAAACTGCATTGTTTAGACTCTATTTATCTATCACATCTATTTATTTCTAGCATTGTTATACCTTTAATTATGAATACATAGCATTGTGTTGAAAACGCAATGCTTTTCTATGTCCAAACTTCTTTTTACCACTCTCGTAAAGCTTTCTACACCGTAAGCGCCTAAACCTACATAGCGTGGTGTACAGGGGCATGTAACTAGTGGCTCTTGTGCCGCAGAACAGAAAACACTCTGGTAGAGCCCAAAGCAATGAGCAGAGCTAGTTTCAACCTCTGTTCTATAGCACAATTCATCACATGTGCTCAAGCCAACATAGCGATGAGCATGAGGATCTTTAAGAGGTGATTCCTCTGTTGTTGATCTGAATAGTGCTTAGGTACTGCCCTACTCCTTGTGCAAATGTTAATGTATCCACTAAACAAAGCTTAGTAACTATATTGCATCTTTACTATAGTGACAGTATGTCTAAACCCTTATGCTAAACTAACACTAACGTCAGTACAAGGTTTATTTATACAACTACTCAATGGTTACTGGCCCAGCTGTTTTGTATAGTCTTACACCTTAATATCATCTTACTTGTAGACTTTTGCAGTATGAACTGATTACCTCTGCCTGTCTATTTTTGGACTAGCTTATTTTAAAGTGTTGTTCACTGACCCTGTAAGATGTTATACTGTAGTGTATTAGTTGTTTTATAATAGCAAACACAGACTATCTTTTTCCTAACCACTCTACTGGGTCATGTTGGGGTTTAGAACTCCTAGTAGTACCTGATATATGCTGTAATCATATGTTCTGACATACAGAGTATTGTGAACTCCTGCTGAGGTTAACCATGCTACTGTGTCTTTGGTAACTTGTTGCTTGCTCTCTAGCTCACATATTGTTTGCCTCACTACCTTTTCTCTCTTTCTACATGCACCAGCCTTCTGTTCCTGCACCTCTCTGTACTAGTTCACCTGAATCCACCCAGCCGGACGCCTAAGGAAAATAGTCTAAATTAAAATTGAAACTACCAGCTCATTGGGAAACCTTACCCTGCTAAGAGACTGTGAAAGTACATGCTATTATAGCTTCTAGTAAATTGCAGCAATAATGCATTGTTATAGATACTGCTAAGTAGGCAAGCCTTATAGTCAGGTAACCAGCAGCCAACCCCCCCCCCCATATTTAACATTTTAAATAAATCATACCTCTAGCTCATACCCTCTTTATCTCTACTTGTTTTATCTCCCCCTCATCCCTGGTCTGATATCACCTTTAGGAGACCTATTTTTCTGCATTAAAATAACTGGCCATTAGGTGGTGCCTCTATATTAGCTTCTGAATATTAGTTTTCTTCTCACTTGCTTATCCATATCTCCCCAACACTCTTCCCAGTTTTTCTTCTGACCCACTGTTTTACCATCTCTCCCTCGACCTAAACTATCTCTAGTCACACTCTACTCCTTATACAATCTACCTCTACTCCTGACAGCCCCTCAAAACTCCTCTATATTCTCTTACCTTCAGACTTACCCACAGAATTTCATACCTCACTGATTGTCATTCTTGACAATCTACTCTCGTGTCTCTTCCCGCTCCATTCGCCCTGCGGGCTCACTCCACTCCCCTACCCTGACCCCAATTTCCACCCGCCCCCAGTGCTCCTACATGTAATCCTCTATAGCCACACCCACATCACATTCTCACCAATCAAGCTACTCACATTATAAACACCCCAACCCTCATTATCTCAACACATCCTCTGTTACCTCTCCTCTTCTCCCTCCTTGTTACAACACCCTACCTATTGACAACTCTCCTAACCTGCTTAAAAGACTCTACCATCCACTTTTCTCCCACTTCTCAAACTGATATAATGCCTACTTCAATTATCCCACACTAACTACAAGTATTTTTCTTACTCTCTCTCATACCTCTTCTAACCACTACCTATCTCTTAACCTCCTATGAACAATCACTATACTCTACTCTTCTCCTCCCCACCAAACACACTTCCACACCACTATTAACTATCTATCCCAACCTCCTTAACTTTATATCCAAACCCACCTACCTACTATCCAAATATCATAGACTAGCTCACATTAAGTATACTAAACGTAATGCTAAACAATTAGACTATTATTGTAACCCTCTCAACCCTAAACACACAACACTCCTCCTCTCCCTACTAGATGGGGACATTCACCCTAACCCTGGCCTAAACCATGACCTTAACTCTACAAACAGCAACCCAAATAAAACAAGTACCCTAACACCTATCAAACCTTCTAACTCACTCTCTATAGCTCACCTCAATATACGCAGCATTTGCAATAAAATTACTCAACTTCATGCCCTTTTAGATGCCCACCTATTCCACATCCTATGCCTATCTGAAACCTGGCTAAAACCTACTATTAAGGACAATGAAGTGACCCCACCAGGCTATAATATCATTAGACTAGACCACACAGCCAAAAAAGGAGGAGGAGTAGCAATCCTCTATATAGCAGAGCTACAAGTTAGCACTGTAAATCTTAACCCACCTTCTGACAATAGTACGGAAATACTTATCACTAAATTTCAAATCAACACACATAAGGCTATTAATATTATCTGTATATACCTTCCTCCAGGAAATAATATCAGTACACTAGAGAATATCCTTAACTGGCTTTCAATAAATTTGCCACAAGAAACCATAGTCCTAGGAGACTTTAATATAGACTGGAATACCTGTAATACTACACACCCAACCACCCATATCAACCTTTATGGCTTCTCACAAACTATTGACTCCCCTACCAGAATTAACAAACCCAACAACAAAGAAAGTACCTTGGACTGGATACTTACTAATAGTCCTCATCAAGCATACAAAGCAGGAACCCTCCCAGATGACCTAAGTGACCATTCACTAACCTATATTGTCATACATAAAACCAACCTAACTTTCCCTTTCTCATACAGAACAATACGCACCAAAAAGCATTTTAACCCGAAACTTTTCCAAACTGAACTCAAACAATGTAATTGGTCACCATTAAAATCTCTCCCAATCAATGAAGCAGTAGAGTACTTCAATTCTACGTTACTAACCATCCTGAACCATCACTCCCCATCACACTCTGTTAGAAATAAAACTAAACCAGCCCCTTGGCTCACTAACAATACTAGGCAAAAAATCCTAATTAGAAACAAATTTTGGGCAAAATGGCGTTCTACTAAAAATCCTTCAGATCACCAAATCTTTAAACAACATAGAAATAATGCAAAAAAGCCATCCTGTTAGACAAAAAGAACTTCTACCTACAGCACTCCTACCACAAGGAACCACAAAAGTTTTGGACTAGCATTAACAAGCTTCTGTACCCAGGTCAATCTATCACTCCCAATTCACTTGGCTCCAACCCTAACAATCCCACTCAAACTGCTAATGCCTTCAATTCTTTCTTCACAGAAGCTATCCAAAATCTTGCTAGCCATTTATCTCCTGATACCTCAAATCTGCCTACCTCTACCACTATCCCACCCCCACCATTTCATATACAACCAGTACCTACTTCCTTCATTTGCTCCCTTCTACAAAGACTAAAACCTACCACCCCATCAGCAGACTAACTCCCAGAAGAATTCCTACAAAAAGGAGCTAAAGCCATTGCTTACCCCATTTCCATTCTGATCAACAGAACCATAAGTGAAGGAACTATCCCATCCATATGGAAAATTTCCCATATTATCCCACTACATAAAAGGGGACACTCCAATGACTACTCTATCTTTCGTCCTATAGCTCTGCTATCCCCTCTTGCAAAAATAATGGAAAAATGCATCCATAAGCAACTACTAAACTACCTTCTCCATAACAACTTACATGCCAACTGTCAACATGGATTCAGACCTTTCCACAGTACTACCACTGCCCTACTATACTTCACAGACAGCATCAACAAAAACCGTAACTATAATATTCTTTCCTCTGCAGTCTTTATTGATTTATCTAAAGCCTTTGATATGGTTAATCACCAACTCCTACTACACATTCTGAAATCCCTTTCGCTTAATCCCCTAGCCATAAATTGGTTCAAATCTTACCTTGAAAACCGGCAACAGGCTGTACTCTGGCAAAACAAACTCTCTAATAACCTTCCTATTTCCCTCGGTGTTCCACAGGGCTCCATTTTAGGCCCACTCCTATTTTCCATCTATATTAATGACCTTCAGTCAGCAATCCCACATACCATCTGCATTCAATATGCAGATGACTCTACTGTTATCTGTACAGCCACCTCTCAAACTGAACCTAAATCTCTTACCCAAAAGCTTTTAACACTGTAGAACAATGGTTCTCAAACCGATGCCTCCTCCTTAACCCAAAAAAACTAAATTGCTACTCTTTACACCAACCCAAAACTCCACCCCTATTCATGTCACATCTAATGATGGCACTGTTATTTCCCCGAACACAACCACTAAACTCCTAGGAATAACAATAGACAACAACCTCAACTTTGATAGTCATATAAACAGCACAATAAAATCAGTGAACAAAAAACCGGGATCCCTTTATAGAATCAAGCCCTTTCTTACACCAGTGGCTAGGACCACTATAGCCAGAATCCACTTAATCTCAACTCTACTCTATGCTTCCCCTATATATACTAACCTTTCAAAAAATAACCTCAACAAACTGGCAACATCGTATAATAATATTGTTAGATTTACAACAGGCTCTCCCTTCAGAACTCATCACTGTCTAAACCTAAAACAACTAGACTGGCTAGAATTTCTTAACCATATTCAATTTCCCCAGCTTGCCATTGTCTATAAGACCCTGCATCAACCCAACAACACTCCAATACTCTCTACAATCATTACACCTTACAAAATCCTCAAGAACTTACGCTCCTCAAACAAACTACTGATCAACACTTCTAGATCCAATAACTCATCAGGTGACTCCCTGTACTCTAACTCTGTAGGAAAACTATGGAATTTACTGCCTACTGAACTTAGAACTCAAATTTCTCTTTCACTCTTTAAGAAGAAACTAAAGCTATTTCTTAAGACACACTGGCTATGCGCCTGTACTAACCCTGACTAACTTCCTTCCTTTTAAACTAATAATTACTTTGAAACTCATAATACTACCCTAGAGCAACTAAATACCATAACATTGCTAATAATATTTATGTATATACTGCATATTGACCATCTCTTGTACATCACCCATTGATGCTTACTGCTAATGTTATCCTCAGTGACTATTGCATTTGAATACAAAAAAATATATATGCTTTTTTACAGTTGTATATTCTAATTTGATCTGTTATGACTTTTTGTATTTTTTTTAATTGGATCTATTATGACTTTCATATTTCTTTTTATGTCTTTCTTGGAGATTTTCTCCCCGCGCCTCTACTGAAAATGGACATGCATCCAGCTAGACTAGCCCGGTTAACAAATGTAAAATAAATAAAAATAAAATAAAAAATAATTCATTGTTGACGTGCTCATTTTCAATAGCATAGATAGTTTTATGGTTTTATACATGGATATCTCCAGATGGCTAATACTAAAATGAGACTAACTATATATTTTGCAGACAGAGATGGAAGAGTTCTATGTATAATGTGGGTAAGACCATCAGTTTTTTATTTCAAAGTTTCAGATAAAATTAAATCATGAAAACACTCCAGGTTAACTAGATATGAGTTCAACCATATTTCAAATTAATATGTTGTGGAGGTGAAGCAGATTTAAGTAAATAGACCTGTTGGATTAAGTGTCTAATAGTTGTAACATTTGTCAAGAAGGTGGTAATAAAAAATGCCCAAACAGAAAATGTGGAGGCTTTAAGAGTAGCTAAGGAAAGAAGGAAAGCAGACAAGAGTGGAGGCAGAGAAATATGTCAAACTGAATGCAGAATAACAAAATGATATTAAAAAATGCATATATCAAAAGCAGTGCAAACAACTGGAAAGCAATAATACCATAGAAAAGGCAAGATATTTCCTAAAGGATATTGATGCTATTTTGGACAATATCCAGGTAAAAAAGAGCATGATAGCAAACCAAAATGGAAAGGACTAAGCAGAAGCAGGAAATATTAAAAAGAGGTTGTGAGAAATTAAAGAACTACATAAGAAGGACCTAAATATTACTAATGTGTACAATGTTATGCTCTCTGATCTAGAACTAGACATGCTGGAGAGTGAAATTAAATGTACCCTAGAAAGCTGTATTAATAAATGGTGAAATTAAACAAGCACTTCTTCAAAGAACAGCTAGAGCAATGACTTATTTATCACTCTCAGTGGGGTAAGAGAGAACAGCTGGTTAGAACAAAGATCCATTACTCATTTTAGGTAAACTAGACAAATAGATAAAAGTTAAAAAGTGCAGAGCTTTACAGTGGGACAATTTGTATCTTGCATAATGTGATAAAGAGAATCCCCATTTCCAAATGCCATTTCCAAAACTTTACACACACACACACACACACACACACACACACACACATATATATATATATATATATATATATATATATATATATATATATATATATATTCTAAAGTGATTTCTTTTTGGATTATGTAGGAGTTCAGCTTTTGGATATTCTGATATAATAATAAACCTACCAGAGGTTTAAGTAAGCACACAAAGAATCTGTACTAACAGATGAATAGCCACATTTTCTTCAGAAACAATCACTCAAGATACAATGACACTAGATAAAGAATTAGCAGAGAGAAACAGTGGCAGTTCAAGAATGACTTGGACGAATATGCAAAGGGAATTACACTTATAATTCCGGGTTCATAAAAAGGATAAAGAGACCAACCAGATTGCTCATTTCAACCACATGACTAATGACCTTATAAAAGAACAGGAAATAAAACTTTACTTTAGACATGCCAAACAAAATCCCATTGTCTAAAAGATCTCAAAGGATTTCAATAAAAAATGAACCTACCCTGAATCTATACAGACTGCAGATTTTTATAATGCAGCATTCCACTGCCAGTACCAAAATGGGATGTTTCGTGGCAAAACAGAGCCAATTAAGTAAGGTTGACTTTTTACAATTGTATGAAACAAGGTTTGAATAGTACAATATTGCTACTGGAGAGAAACTCCTTCACATTGTAGAGGAATTACCTAGTTGAAATGTTTTCATTAGTAATCTGGATAGTAATGATGGCACTATGATTCATCTGCATTTAGCAAGTTAAGAAATGTTAAACATTAACTTGGATCATTATCAGACTGACATTTCAGCCAACAGTGAAGTAAGGAGACCATATTTGTTTGAGAGATATAATTTAAGTAAGGTGAAATTGACTTCACAGCAGAGAAACATGCTTCAAAAAGGCTTTAATTACATTCCTTTCTACAGAGCTCAGTTAGACAAAACACTAATTGAAATGAAACTGTGTTGCAAGAAATTGAACCTGAATCACAAAAGGTGGAGGAGTCACAATTTATATTGGAAAAAATGTATATCAAAAATAGAAACACCTCAAGGCTGGCCAAACAATATGACATGCTTGGGCTTCTTCACATAAAATTACCATAGGCAAAATCCCCTACCATATCCTTTCAAGCTACAGGTCTCCTTCTATGACCCAGGAAACCAATAACACATACTTACACATATTGGAGTCACTCTCCATTCAACCCAATATTGTATCCATGAATAACTTTAACTACCACACTATAAATCTGGAATCATACATGACCTCTAACTTGCAGGCTCAAGATTCCTAGACATTAAAATCACAAATAGTTTGAACCAGACAGTCTGCATGACCACTAAGAGCACTGACATCCTAGACCTAAGCCTCACCAATATGGGGAAATGTTGCATCATCCCCCAAGTTAGAAACACAAGGTCTTTAAACTCAGTTTATGCCATAAAGATTAAGATGTCTGCAATATATCCCAACTAACATCCAGGCTAGAGTTTTTACTGTATGATAACTTAAATCTGCTATAATGGAAGTCCATGGTTTATGGAGTATATCCAAACTATCCACTTATGCTATACTGATGAGCTCAATAAAAAGGCTGAAACATACATGACCACAGTTAGTGAGGTTTGGTTTTATTGGCCTGAATCTAACGATAAAGATTTAAAATGTAAAAAAGCCATGGACATCCAGAAGCCATATAGCTCAAACACTTGATGTCCTTAAGGGATCATTTGCCTATATCTCACGGGCCTGCATTACAGGAGGTTTAAGGTATCACACAGTGAAATACTCTAGCCTGGAATGGGTTTTGTTGCAAGTTTTGCTGAACGGTTTGTCTGTGTGACCTTTTTACTCTTTGTTTGGATGTTAGATGGGATAATCTGCATGCATATTTTTATTTTTTCATGCAGTTTTTTACTAAATATGTGCATTCACATTCACATATACATACACATACACACATGCACACAAACACACACGCACACAAACACACAGGCACACACACACACGCACACACACACACACACACACACACACACACACACACACACACACACACACACACACACACACACACACACACACACACACACACACACACACACACACACACACTCATGCACACATCTTTTGAAACAGCTCATTAACTGATCTTGAATCTTTCAGCTTTATGCTGCCCGCATGCCAACACTGTTACAATACAGATTTTTTTATAGCTTAACAGAATGAGATTTGAGAAATCTTTAATACTTATCAGCAAAAGTGATACAAAATGGGGTAGAAACAGGGACAAATATTAAAAAGAAACAGCATGCAAAATTGGTAATGAGGGGTAGTTACTACTATTTCTGATGGTGTATAGTAAATCTTATGAAATCTGACAATGATGCTTCAGATGCAAACCAATAATAAGTGCAAATGCAATTAAAACAAATAGTTGAGTATCACACTATGACAAGTGAGAATCAAACTATAGCACAAAATAGGATTTACACATGCTGTAGGTGGATTGGACACACTAAATTGGCCCTAGGCATGAGTGCGTGCGCGTGTGTGCCGTCTGTGGAAGGTTGGGCACCGGGCTGGGAACTCAACACCGTAAAATTCCACTGCCAATCATGAGTGGATAGTCCGCTGTGGCGACCACTAACCAGGAAAAGCCAAAAGAAGAAGAAGATCGTCATGTCTAATCTGTTTTTGCTTGAAATGCAGTTGTCGTCTCGAGTGTTCTCACTCAAGGTATTATATGTTCATTATCCTTGCTCTCTAGTTACTGTGAAAATGTATTTAGGCTCAAAATACAGGTACCTGTTCCTCTCCAGACTTAACAGGTACCTCAGAGTCATCAATGTTTTCACATTTTCATGAATTGTAGTGAGCTTGGAGTGAGAACATGCAAGAGGGCATTGAGTGCAAAGTTACCATTTTGAGGGTTGAGGGATTTGCTCCCCTAGAAGAACATTTATTTAAAATACTCAAATATTTCCATCAATCGTCAGTCCTCTCCAACAAATATGATTAGTGGTTACTGTACTTGAGGTAGTCAGTTTCAAACAGACAAGTATGCGTTATCAAATTTAGATCTTGAGCATTTTGAAGTAACATACTAGAAAAAATAACAGTGTACCGTTACATATTTAGCAGGATGGGATTTTCCTATAGTCAAGTACAGAAGACAACCACAGTGGAGGGTTACAAAGATCAATAAAGAAATGAGAGACTGTGAATTAGGGAGACAGACAGCACATCAGCATGCCTGGCATGTTTTTCAAATAGCCAGACAAATATCCACAGGTTTCATTAAAATATAAAAAACAGTTATTCAATTCGTACAACTGGGCAGGAATGAGCCAGGAGCTAAACTTTAAATGCAGGTAATGGCATAAAATTTGAACAGTTGTACACTGACTTCTAGCAAACATTATTGTGTCACAGTGGTACTTATGCCACTGGGTTTGTCTGCAATATAATGCCATATATTGTGCTGAGCTGCAGTTGTCGCACAAGAGCCTTTTTACAAATACAAGCTGTGTTCTCTTTGTTGGAATACTTAGGTTAATGCATAGATTCAGCTGTTTGCTGATCTTAGTTTTCAGTTGCTTAGTGAGCATTATCCATATTTCCAGGGTACAATGTTAGGAAATATTTCTAGTCTTTTTTTTCCTGAAATGACTTAATCCCTGTTGTCTTTTGCATAGTCATATTTAAATATATAATCTCTACTACTTAGTATCCATGCTACATCAAAAAAAGCAGCTGGCAGTCCCTTATCAGAAAGCATAAATGGGCAGGGACAGAGAGAGAGAGAGAGAGAGAGATAGAGAGGAGTATCTGTCAAAGATTGCTTTCTTCGACAAGGTTCCTTCAAGTGTTCATAGATTCCCCCCTAATATCTGGTAACCCATCACTATAGTGCAGAGTAAGCAGCATTACTTGCACTTCCAAATATATTAATATATGGTTTGCATGTGGTCTACTGAATCCACTGTTATCATTAATTGCTTCAAGGATATAGTTAATTAAATTGATAGGTATCTCATAAATGACACAGTGACATACTCCTTTTATTGAAAAGCCCCAGAGCAATTTATAGTGGCAGAAAGCACATAGTACCTTGCAAGTCAGTTGTGGTGACATATAGGGGTGAAGTATTGACTATAGCCCAGGTGATCTGAGTTTGATTAATGGCCTGGGCACTAGTCAGAACTGATAGGCAAGAATGGGCATGCCCATACTTGGGAGGCGAGAGCGTGTTGAGAAGGTGGATCATGTGAGCCCTGGTGGAAGCCAGGACTAGGAGAGATTACTTGTCTGAAAATGTGGTTTGGCCAATGACGTTTGGCTGCCCTAGGGCCTGGAGTTGGCATGATCCACAAGCTAAACCTCATTCCCCAACCTGCCTTTAAAAGTATGTCAATGTGTTAGTGGAGGAGATGGCCTTAGAAACTCCCTGTTGTGTGGCTGATTTATGTGATGCTGTTGGCATCTAGTTCCACTCCATTGTCTTCTCCCTAGCTACCAATAAACCGGTCCCCTTCTCTCCCAACAGAAAATACTGGGGAGGCCAGGAATCACAGGAGGTACAATGGACTTCCCAGTGACATTTTCTCCCATCAATTGATAATGAGGGAGGGCAGAAGTCATCAGGTAAGGAGTAGCTGAACATCAGATGGTCAGTCGAAGAAAGCAGAACAAAATACTGCTTTACAATCTCCAGGTAAAACATATCTCTAGACTGCAAAATTCCATCTTAGGTTCATAGGTTCATAGGTTCATACTAGGCTATCTGCCCTAGGGCATTTATAAGCCTAGCCATAGTGTGTTTGGCTTTCGCCACCCATTTTAAATGAATTTTGCTATGCCCTTTTTCGAGGTTAGTATACTGTGCCTCTGTCTAACAGTGACACAGAAGTGATCTTGCATAATATACCTAAAATAAACCTACCTAGCTATGTGATATATTACCTCTAAACTTCAGGAAGACTCCTCTTGACAAACCACTGAACATTCTGTATGCAGAGTGTTACTGCATGAGGATGGAAATTCAAAGAAAGCAAAGCATTGCATGATATATGATACAGTATGCTGTTATCATTTCATGGAATGTGTGACTTTTTTGAACTAATGAGCCACTTTTTTGCATTGGTGCACCATACCTCTCAACTATCCAGATTTTCACAGAATGTCCAGATTTTTGCCTTATATTTTTGGTCTGTTCCTCATAAAATTAGTGTTTATTTGGCAAATTACTGGGATGGTCTAAGGACTGAAGTCATTAATGACATACATTTGAGTTTCAGACTTCAAATTTCTCAGAAAATGTATGTTGACACTAACCCTGTTACTCTAACGTTCTAAATATATAAGAGCAATATTTAAAATCTGTCCTTATTTTGGGGCCTTTGTTCCCCCACCCCATTTTCCAGGCTTTGTCCAGATTTCTTGTGCTTTCAGGCTGAGAGGTATGTGATGCACACTTGGAAAAAAAAGGGTTACTATCACATGTTCTTTGCCATATCTACAAGCATTTTTCAGCAAATTCTGTTCTACAGATGCACTAAGAAGTTCACATTCTAATTGTCTGGACTTATTTTCTCAGATTGTGTCACTGCATTAATCTATGTTATTTTTCCATTACTCTGCTTGTGCATGTAGCTTAATATGTGTTTTAATTTGTCACTGGGTATGTCATTCTCTACTGGCATACCATAGCATTATGTGGACTATGTTAATATGTCTGCCTGATTTAAACCACACTGCTACTTTTTTATTTCAGTCTTGTATTGCCCTGTGTGTATATGTGTGTGTGTGTGTGTGTGTGTGTGTGTGCGGGGGTCTTTGTGTGACAGTATCTGTGTTTTTGTCTGATATTTTGTATTCAGTCGCTTTTATCTTATGTTGCTGTTCATTATGCTGTTCAGATTGCCACTGTGTATGTATTAGTATCTACAAATAATATACTGCAGGTAGTCAGCATGTTTCTGTAAGGAGATCTGAATACCAAAACACATTCTACTAAGATACACGAAGAACATGTAAACTCGATGCATACAGTGACCAAACATAAGGACTGACCCACGAGTTGTGTAACAGAGAGTTTACAACTGAGATAGTAGGCAACTTCTTTAACCTTGCATGTGCATATCTGCCTTCACAGTGTAATACATTATGGGGGTCTATATTATGTGATCGAAGAATCTCTTCTTTGAACACATAATGGACACATATACAGCAAACATTGTAAACCACGAATGGCCACGTCCTCAAATTATTTCCTCGCGGAAAAAAAATTCAGTTGGCCTTTAGCAGGCATTGCCCTTTTCTTCAATGTAGAGCAATCTCGGAGTTGGTATATTTAGTTGGGGGGGTGGGGGCACAGCCCCCCACATCGGGTGGTGTGGGAGCAAAGTCTCCACTTGATTAGTGTTTTAAAATGTGTTTTTTATTTTACGGCCACATTAATTTTTTCCCGGGGAAAAAATTCAAGGACGTGGCCATTCATGGTTTACAGCATTCTCTGTATATGTTTTGATTATTATGTGTTTGAAGAAGAGAGTCTTCAATCACATAGTATAGACCCAAATTATGAATATACTAGCTACAGCTATGAAATATTGCCTTTTTTCTCTGATAATGCTTCTTCCAAATTACATTGTTCATTATCTAATATTATCTAATATCACAAAATGTCTGGATAAAATGCTGGCAGGACAACTCCAGTAACACACGTACTTTATCTGTACCTCTCCTATAAATAACTGAAAACTTGTGTTTCCATCATATTCCTCACTCAAAACCAGACATTTTTTAAGGGATTAACACATTTCATTTGGAGACATTTTTACTTAATACAACATTCCTTACTAACAAAGGAATTTCCGTTAGGAAAGTCAGTGATTAATGAATTTAGCATGTCTCTAATTACATTACCCACATAAGACTCCGCCTCTCTGTTTCTCATTTAAAAGGAAGCTTGGGGTTTTCTGCTGGTGCCAACCCATAACAGAAAAGTCTTTGGGTAAACCACCATCGCATAATGATATTCTTACCCCGCATACTGAGAGCTCAGCTTAGAAGACTGAAGCTAACATTGTGGACAAAGGCCAAGTTCTAAACCCTTTTTGGATTCTGATGACTCTAAAGAGCTTTCACAACTTTAATGATGATTACTGATTTATATACATCCCCAGATGATGTTGAACAGTAGCCAACATTATAGCCTATTCCTAGAAATTGTGACTTTGCCTATCAGTTCATTTAGTAGTGTGTCATTATCAAATATCAATTAAACTAAACTGTTTTCAGCAGCTGTTTAAAATGCATTTTCAGCAAAGTAAAAAACTTACAATAAAATGGAACCAAAAATGATTGATTACTTTTATTTTATTTGTGTTTCTTTCAGTATTGGTATTTGTAAATCTGCAGACTTATTTTTGCAATGCCTAAATCAAATTGCTAGCTGAAATGTATAGTGCTTTCTATTTAATGTAGGTTTAACAGCTTCTGCCTTTACTTGCTTACTGGGGAATCGGTAATGATTTTCAGAAGGATGACACTGTGGTACAGTGTATAGCTTTGTCATCTCACAGCAAGAGGTTCCCCAGTTCAATTCTCAGCTGGAGTGCCCTCTGTGTCGAGTCAGCATGTCCTCCCTGTATTTGTGTGAGTTTCCTCCCACATTCCAAAGACAAGAATAGTTGGATCAAGCACTGCAAATTGGTCATAGTTGTGAGTGTGTGTGTGAATGTGTGGTATGGAAGAACTACTATGGCAGTACTAGCCACCTGGTGGTGTAAACCTTGGCTCTAGATGATTGTTACTGATGAAGTAACACTCCGACCCATGTGCAAGAAGGGGAAAAAGAGGTTACAGATAGATGGTAATGTTTTTCAGAAGTTAAAGAAGGAGAATCATTTATTTTCTAACTTGATAACTACAACAGACTACTAGTAATGTACAGATGTCACAATATTACAAGACTATTATTTTTGTTAGGCAGGGTAAAGTAACTAACCTCAGTATAGGCTCGTGAATCTTGCCTGATTTCAGGAAATAAACATGCCTGGGACACTATAGAATGAGAATGTCTACTTTTATCAGTACTGTGTATTTTAGTAAAAGATAATAGGTACACACCTGTGATCATGATGATGAAGCCCTGCATTAACTTGCATTGTTCGGAACAAGGCCAGTACAAGGATGCCTTTTGGCACCTAAGATGCAGTTACTAATGGGTAAAGTCAATAAGGTAAAGGGACTGTCAACAATAAAGAGTGAGGACCCATATTTACTTTCAGCTACAGGTACAGTACACACTTTTGTCACAAACACAAAACATGCTGGTGGCGACTATGATAATGAAAGTAGTAATCATTGGAGCCTTTTCTTAGGCACAAGCATAGATACGTTAAAAACTGCATTGCTGAGTTGTATCGCCTAAGATTCATTTTATTATTGTTTTTTTTTTTTTTACCAAAAAGCAAGTGTTTTAATATTCTAATTTTGCAGGAGCTGCATTCATAATTCTAAACAATTTGAGTGGAAGCATTCCAGGCATTTTGCAAACTGTTTTCATGTATTTATTATTGAGGAGCTGCATTTTATTTGAGCATAGAGCAGTGTTATTACAGTTTGAATACACATTACTAAGAGGCTGTACTCTGCAGAAATGTGTTCTGCTTAAAGCTAATGAAGTGTAATGTAAACTGGTAACATCACCAGACAATGGTTTGTCATTGGGACTCACACCACATACAAGATCTGACAGAAACATGCCCAGCTTTCTGATGAAATGAATGTTTCACATTACAGTGATGAAAGGACTTGCGGCTAAATTGTTCAGTTTAGGCATAACACCAGGAAGAGTGCAGGGCAGACCAAAGTAAACGTCCATCTGTCTAAGCCAGTTTCACCCAGTGAAATGGCAAATGCTGAAGCTGAATGTTTATATATAAACCAGGAAGATTATGTTGCAAGCAGGATAGTGCATTGCTTACATTACCAGAATGCATACAGTGCTGAAGACAGATACAAGACTCCTGCTTCTTTTTAAAAAAGAGGATTGGGCATTGGGTTAAGATGAAAGAGGGGATGAGATATACAATTTTCAATACACAAATGTACCATATGTTTGTAAATGGAAAAGAAATATGGATTCCTTTTCATTCATAGTGTCAAAAAAAGTGCAGGATTATATTGGCTTAGCATTCCTATACTGGCTAATACATAGTAGAAAATATTCCCAAAAGGTAGTGACTTTCACTTCTATATTAAAACAGTTTATTTCTTTAAAGTTACAGACAACAGCCGACAAGCCCACTGAGGAGTTTACGGCAGTGCATGAAAATCAATAGAGTTTGCTAACAAATGTGTTCTTGATCAATACTTGACACACACAAAAAATATCACACAATAGATGTTTTATTATTTAGTTTCCATCCTGAATTAAGTTATTATAAAACTCTAAAATGTATTAACTTAGAGTTGGTACCATCATCAAGGAGGCAGACTTTGTTTCTCTTCTGTTTTCTTTCATTAAAAAATCAGTATTTTTAATAATCAGATACAAACTGAAAGCGGAATTTAAGAAAAAATGTCTTAATTATAAGTCGCATTCTACTAACATTGTTTGTGGTGTATGTGAGAGTCATTTTCACCAGAAACTATATGAATAAGGAGCTTATCATTCTAAACAGGCACTCTTTAAACCATAGGTGGTTAAATAACTTCAGAAGTACCCATCAGGAAAATGCAGGTATTGAGGCTCAGGGTTGGAAGTCAAAGGAGTTACTTTGAGCAAGATGCTGACTAAGTCTCCAGAGGCAATAAGGAATTAGTTTCCAATGAACAGGTGGTTATGTGACTGTGAATGTGAGCCTAACATCCTAACTCCTTTTCCATACATATTAGTGTGCTGCTAACATCTATATATGTTCGTTTAAATGAATCCAAGCACACAATCAGTTTGATGCAGGAAAATTCAGACTGTTAAAATAATTTGAAACTAAGCATTTCTAAGAAGATATTAATATTGTGGAAAAACTTCATACTTACCCTACAATCTGACTGGAGGAGGGTCAGTTAAATATAGAGGAATTTCCCCTGAACTTAATACAATGGTATGGAGGACCACATCTGAATGATTACTATATCCTGTTCAGGAAATTCCTTCTTCAGAAGAGTACTGACTGAGTACAGGTTGTACAAGATGGAAACTAAAATGTAATCTCAGCACTAAATGCCCAGTGAAGATAGGTTCATGGTTATCACTGTTCAGACCACAGAACTGAAGGATGAAGGAAGGGAATATAGTACATTCAAATATTTGGAGGGTTTCAAAAGATGTTTAGAAATTACATCAAAAGGCAATACAAAAAAAGAGTGTGTCATGCAGTGCTGAAGGAAATTACTTTAGAAAATGTTTAAACATTACTTTGTGAAAAAACTAATAACTGTCTCATAATATCAGTAGTAGTTATGTTAATGGTTTCATAGTAAAATCTACTATAGAAGCAGCAAGAAGAAAATATAGGGTAGAAATTAACATGTACGCAATTCACAAAGTGAGCTAACAAGATTGGGTAACTTGGATTAGATGTGGAATTTTAAAGGAGAATCTAAGCTGTATAAATTATAGAGTATCTTAGACATAAACACAATGGCAATCATCTGTAACATTTTTCAAATAGCGATTTGCTGATGATATGCCTTATGTCATAATGAAACTTATTTTGGGAGAGTGGAAAATTAGCAACTGAGTGGCTTGTTATCAGAAAATGACTGCTTTTAACAAATGGCTTAGCTTCTGGTGTCAGTCCAAGGGGGTCCAATATTTGGCAACCTGGGACGACATGGCTGACAGACCATGCTGCTTTGCCAGGGATGGTCATCACTTATTCCCTCTAGGCTATTGGATATTGTCAAAGACCTTTTCCACCCCCATAGTGCCTTTATCAGGCAATGCCAACCTGACAAACCTCCTGACTTTACTGAACCTATGAAGGAATATTTGAAGGTGGTACTGCTCAATGCTAGAAGTCTTAACAAGAAACTCCACTCCCTGCAAGCTTTCCTCTCCCTGGTGAGTGGACACATCTGTGTAGTAATGGAGACATAGTTTAAAGTCATGGACACTACCCCAGTAATACAACGTTATAATAACTTTCACGCCTTTAGACTGGCTATTGCACAGGAGAGAACTAAAGAATTCTCAGTCTATATTAAAACCAATCTCACATCCAGACTAGTTAAAGTGTGTGACTCACTGGAAGTCATGCATGTGCAAATCACCATAAACAGGGTCTCTTGCAACCTGTAGGTCCCCCTCCATGTCACAGGAAACCAATACTACCTATCTCAATGCGCTAGAGTCCCTCAATTCAAAACAATATAGTATTCATGGGGAATCTCAACTAGTCCTCTATAGATTGGGAATCCTGCAACACTTTTAATACACAAGCCTAGCAATTCCTAAACTTTGTTAATAACCAAAATATATGAATAGATGGTCTATTTTTTTACTGGAGTAAAAACATCCTGGTCCTTGTACTCATGAACATAGGAAGCCATTGTTCCTCATTCAGTGTAATGACTTTACTCATCACATCTGACCATAAGGCTTGAAATAAAAATTAAATCTGGGGAACTAGGGAAACCAGAAACCTTTAGAAACTATTCCAAGGCTAACTTCTCTCTATCAACTGATACCTTGACTAAATGCCAAGCACCCCCAAACCCAGTAAACACCATAGTATATGCTGAGCTATTTACAAAATCTCTGAACAGCCATATTGATATCTGTACAGAGTGAGCTGTGCCCACTCATATTAAAAAAAAGATAAACTCAAAAGACAAGCCACCCTGGTGGAATCACAATATTAATCAGTTAAACAACAAAAGAAAAAAAATCTTGGCCAAGTGTACGAGGAACAAAGCCATGCATACTAAAAGCCCTCTGACTAATCTAAACAGGCAGCTAAGAGGGTTAATTAATACTTGAAAGGCTAAATTTGAAGAAAAAAATTGCTTATCAGACAATAGACAACCACAAAGTTTTCTACAGCTGTGTCCATAACCTCAGGGGAAATATGCAACAATGCACAGCACTTATTGTAAATAACATCACCCACACTGAACCAGAAGGCATTGTCATCCTTTTGGCTAACAGATTCAGCTCAAATTTCTCCCCCCATTCCCTCCGAGAGTCCAAAGAAAATATTGCATACCACAATCCATCCAACCATAATGAGGGGACAGGTATTCAAATGCACTTTCCAAACCCCAAAATTTTGTATTGATGGGCCCCGATAACATCCCAGGATACTTAACAAATAGTATGAAACATGATCTCTCTGGTCCACTTGAATCACTTTTCAGCTGGAGCCTATACTCAGGTTCTGTACCCAAGGAATGAAAAACAGCTACAGTCATTCCCTTGCACAAAGGAGGTCCCACTTTTCCAGGAAACTACAGTCCCAGAAGTCTGAAAAGTCTCATATTTAAAGCCATGGAAAGAATAATTATGGACATGATAAATTAAAACATAGGTAACCTGTAAATTCTGAACTCATCACAGTTCAGCTCTGTGAAAGGAAGGTCATGCCTGTTGAATTTGGTGGACTTTTTTTGAAGGTCACCAAAGCACAGGATGAAGGCCAGACTGTGCACAGTGCTTACCTTGACCTGACCAAGTCTTTTGATACAATACCCCAGTCAGGCATTATACACATGCTTACTAAGTTAGGTAAAATTCCATTTATCACATCCTGGATAACCAAATGGCTCACTGATAGGACAAAGGAGGTCAAAAGAGGTGAGGCCACCACCAAGAGGCCAGCCACTAGTGGAGTCCACCAGGGCTCAGTGGTGGACACTGCTCCTTTTTGGCAAATATTTCTCTGAAATGGAAGCAAATGCTGAAAGTTTATGGCTGGCTGTGTTTACAGATGATTGCAAGCTAGGGATTATAATCACCTCCCTTGCAGACACTAGCATTCTACAAGATGCACAACCTCTGACTAACAAATGGTGCCAAAGCCATGGTCTTAAACTCAGTGCTAAGATATGCATAATTGTACTTTATGGGAAGTCAGCCATCCCGGCTAATTACCATGTTGATAATATGCCCCTAGGAGTTAGTCCAATGGTCAGGGATCTATTTATTTTATTTATTTATTTATTTATTTGTTTGTTTGTTTGTTTATGTATGTATGTATTTATTTATTTATTTATTTATTTATTTATTTATTGGCATTTGTTTACAGGAAAGTCCACTAGGCTGAAAGAATCCATTTTCAGTGGAGGCCCAGGGAGAAAAGTTCCGCAAAACAGTTAATATAATAATATATATAATTAAAAATGGATAGTACATAAGCAGTGTTAGCAAAACAAAACAATATTAGGAACTAGCCTGATGCCAATATAAGGAACTAGCCAACTATGGGTTAAACACATTGGTTTTCCTTACATTTGTCGACACTATGTACATATTAGCGATTCTCCTGCCCTGAAGAGTCCTAGGACTCTAAATACTTTACAGACTCACCAGAACTGTTGAGTTTATTACTTGTGTACAGGTCTCCACACTCTACTCCATAAAGTGCTCCTCAAGCACTACGATGTTGTAGGAGCTTCTTTGCTTATATGCAGTTATTGGTTAATGGTCATTAGCTTTTTCCTGAATTTTGTAGAGTATTAGGAACTTCATTGCTGATAACTGAACACCTGGTTATCAGTCCCTTATGTCGGCTGTATTAAATCCCCAGGCTAGCTGCATAGCTGCTCTGAGAACTGCTAGTCACTTAGGGAATGTTTATTGCTAACTTAGTTTTACTGCTTCTGATTCGAAAAACTTTTCTCTTGTTTAAAATAATTGTTTTTTGATATTGTTGCCACCAAGTAAATGGAAATGTATTGTTGCTATCTTTATACATTGTCTCAGTGAATATCTTGTGCAACTTGACTACACTAGCCTAACTTGTGCTAACTTTTATTTTTCTCTCCCCTACTTTGTCTCTCTTCCTCCTTAAGTTTCCCTGCTCTTCTTGTGCTTCCAGCAATAGACTATAGGAACCTAAGGATCCTCTTCAAATACCAGCGGGCTTCACCTCTCAGCCTAATACTCCCTGCATCCCCACTCAAGGATACAAGAAAAGTATGTTTGCTGTCTAACTATTACCAGATTATTTCTCTAACATTGTACCATTACTATAGGTGCCAAAGCACATTCTGTGCCAGGACAGCCAGCAGCCTCTACCCCCCTCTCTTTTTAGTATCTAACACTCACTTCCCCCTCTACCATCTATGCATAACTCCCCATCCTAGCTCTCACTCTTCTCCTGTCTTTACACAGCTACCTCCCTCATATAGCTACCTGCAATTATAGACCTGTCCACTAGGAGGCACCCTTCTCCCAATCTCATCTTACTCTTATCCTCCTGTGTCTATATCACTTACCTTATTTTTCTGTAGTCCCATACCTGTTTTTTAGCTCCTCCAACTACACCCTATACTATACTATCTTTTACTACCATTTCTAGGTTCTCTCATCACTGTTCTTACCCATTTCTGACTTAGCAAACTTACCTTCTGTAGCCTGTACTGCTGATTGTTTCTTCCACAGCTGCTTCTTTACCTGTTTCTACCCGCTCCCTACCCCCAATTCCCATCCACCCCCGGGGTCCTACACTTATACTTACAAGTCACACCCCTTTCTCCGCCCAGTACTCTTGGTAAAGCTTTTTATTTGCTCATCTACTTCCACTCCTTCTTTCTCAAACCTCTCCCTTTAATCTCCACACACACCCCTCTCTACCCCCTCCATATCTACTATACTTCAATACCTACAAATAACACAATTACTTACTCACCCATTAAAATGGATAAACCACACTCTACTGCTCATTTCCAACTACTACTCATTATTATACTACTTCCACCTCTTACTGTTGTCTTCATACTCTCCTCCTATGAAACTCCATTACTTCCACACTTTCACCACCTTAACAAACAAACCAGCTCCCTATATCTACCCATCCTCTCTAACCATGCCAACATAACAACTACTCTTAGTTACCTACTAGCAAAATATCACAGAATACACCACATTAGATATAACAACCTCAATCCCAGGAAATCCCTACTCACAAATAACAAATTCCCTAGTCCATACTATCTCAAACAACTCCACTTATTAAAAGATGGAGACATTCACCCAAACCCAGGGCCAATAACAAACCCAATCTCTCTCCCCAACCCCAACCAATCCACTAATGTTTTCATCACTAGACTATCTAATTCACTCCTTGTAGCTCACCTTAATATTCGAAGCATTAACAATAAAATAGCTCAACTCCATGCCCTCTTAGAGGTCTATTCCTTCAAAATTCTTTGTTTAACAGAAACATGGTTAAAACCTGCAACTAAAGATAATGAAGTCATCCAACCAGGGTATAATATTCTAAGACTTGACCGTGTAACCAAAAAGGGTGGGGGGTTGCTATTCTATCTAAATCAGGATTACAATTAACTACTTATGACACTAAACCACCACCTAATACCAATGCAGAAATTCTCATATCCAAACTTGAACTTAACAAAGCCAAATCCATCTATATTATTTGTATCTATCCACCCCCCGGTAACAACAATACCACCATGGAAAATATCCTATGCTGGTTATCTCAACACCTGCCCCAAGAAACTATAATCCTTGGTGATATAAACATTGATCGGAATTGCTGTAGTAGCACCCACCCTACCACCCACATTAACCTTCACGGTTTCTCCCAAACCATCACCTCCCCCACCAGGTTAAACAAACACAACAAGAAGGAAAGCACATTAGAGTGGATTCTGATAAACAACCATCCCCAAACATATGAATCTGGAACCCTTCCTGATGATATAAGTGACCACTCACTTACCTATATCATCAGGCATAAATCCTATTCTCCCATTCCTACCACTATCAGGAATATCAGATCCAAAAAGAACTTCAACCCTGATCTCTTCCAAAAGGAACTTAGAGCATGCAACTGGTCTCCCTTAAAATACCCCCCACTAGAAGAAGCGGTACAATACTTTAATTCAAACTTCTTAGCCATTCTTGATCACCATGCCCCAACCCTTCAGATTCAAGACCAAATCTGCCCCTTGGCTTTCTAAAGAAACCAAACAGGAAATGTATCTCAGAAATAAATACTGGACTAAATGGAAAATGACCAAAAATTCTATCTACCAACAAATTTTCAGAGAATTAAGAAATAACACTAAGAAAGCTATACTATCAGATAAAAGAAACTACTATGTTCAATTTCAAAAAGCTAACCATAATAACCCACAAACGTTCTGGACAAGCGTCAACTATTTACTACATCCAGGTCAATCCAATACACCAAACCCATAAAATACTGACCAAGAAAATCCCATGTATACTGCCAATGCCTTCAATTCCTTTTTTACTGATGCTATCCAAACACTAGACAGTCAGTTATCAGCTAGTAATTTTACTCTGCCTAGCTACAACAAAACTCCACCCCCACCATTTCTTCCCCAACCAGTCACAACAACCCATATTCTTGCCTAATCCAAAAATTGAAACCATGCTCTCATTCAGCAGACCTAATACCTGCTGAATACCTACATAAATCTGCCAAATCGATTGCTAACCCATCTCCATTCTTATCAATAGAACTATTAGTGAAGGACACATCTCTAGTATCTGGAAAGTCTCCCATATTATCCGCCTCCACAAAGGTGGCAACTCCACTGAATTCTCCAATTATCGTCCCATAGCTCTTCTTTCTCCTTTGGCAAAGATCATGGAGAAATGCATACATAGACAATGCTAGACCCCCTAATACACAATAACTTGCTCTCTAGCTGTCAACATGGTTTCAGACCTTCCCATAGCACTACCACTGCCCTCCTTTCCTTTACAGATTGTATCAACAAAAACTGTAACTGCAATTTGCTCTCCGCAGCACTATTTATCGACCTGTCCAAAGCATTCGATATGGTAAATCATCAAATTCTGATAGATAACCTCAAATCCCTGTCCTTACATGCACTCTCTATCAAATGGTTCCAATCCTACTTAAATAAACAACAACATGCTGTACTTTCGCATAACACTCTATCTACCCACCTACCAGTTAACCTTGGTGTACCTCAGGGGTCCATATTAGGACCTCTCCTTTTCTCCATATTCATCAACGACCTTCATCAAGCAATTCCCCAAGCTACTTGCATACAATATGCTGATGACTCTACACTTATATGCTCTGCTAAAACCTCCTCTGTCCTTCACTCCCTTACCCAAAATGTCTTTAACACTGTGGAACAATGGTTCACTCATCGTTGCCTACTCTTAAACCCCCAAAAAACTAAACTCCTCCTTTTCAATCCAAATCTGAAGTCCTCCCCCATAGATTTTACTGTTTCTTCCACTAACGGCACCATTATATCACCCGACCTAACTTCCAAGCTACTTGGTGTCACCATTGACAACAATCTTTCCTTTAACATGCACGTCAACAACACTATTAAATCTGTCAACAAAAAACTTGGCTCTCTGTACAGAATAAAACCCTTCCTATCACCTACAGCTAGAACTACTATTGCACATACTCATCTAATCTCTACACTCCTCTGTTCCTCTTCCATTTTCACCAACCTAAGAACAACCTCAGTAAGTTGGAAAGTTCCTACAATAATATAGCCAGATTTGCTACAGGTAACCCCTTTAAAACTCACCACTGTGTTAATTTAAAGCAGCTTGAATGGTTGGAACTACAGAATCTGATCACGTACCACCAACTAATCATTGCACATAAAACTCTCTACCAACCTTCCAATACTCCTAGTCTCTCTACCATCATCACCCCCTATAATAATCTGAAGTCCTTACATTCATCTCAGAAACATAGTTAAAACATCTAAATCTAACAACAGGGCTGGGGATTCTCTCTTCTCCAATACTGTGGGAAAATTCTGGAATCTTCTACCCTGTGACCTTTCCTCAATTTCCTCTTTATCACTCTTCAAAAAAAAAGACTGAAACTTTTCCTCAAAACACACTGGTCATGCCACTGTACTAAACCTGCCTAAACCTGCCTAAACATCTACTCTACCCAAATTATGCTCTGTCTTCCCTTTTTCTTTTAATTAATTTTTCTGTCATTTCCTTTTTTAACAATATATGACTTCTATGCTCTGTATCTCATTATTTTCCTTGCCTCCCTCACTTATTTGTAAAAAAAAAAAAAAAAAAACGTATTATTAATTTTTCTTTGTAGCTCATTATTATTACTACTGATCATTAAGCTGCCTCTTTCATTGTGTAATGTACTGCATATGGCCTCAGCCTGTATACCTGATTTTGTCTTTGTCATTAAGTGATGTACTTTACCTGCACATTGAACTAGCCTATATGCCTCCTTTTTGCATTATGGAATGTACCTACATGTCATTTTTGAAACTCCAGTTTTCATTGTATTTGGTATCGCTTCTTCAAATGATTTCTTATTAACCTGATTTGGCAGTGTGTATATATTACTATAATTTCATTTTTTATATTTCTTTGTAATTTTTTATGTTAACACTTTGTCTTGGACTTATCTCCCTGGGCCTCTACTGAAAATGGACATATATCCAGTTACACTAGCCCAGTCAACAAAAGTAAAATAAAATGTAAAATAATAAAATAAATAAAATTAAACAATCATCAGAAAAGAAAGCATATAAACATACAATATGTACAGATAATACAGTTTAAGGTACGCACTAAACAAGCAATCATATTGTTATAACCTTATGGTGATAAAAGCAGTCATATAGAAATATTTACTAGGTAATCAAGAGTAGCTACCAGCATATGTGATGCAGGGGAGAGTAGAACTGATTTATTACCAAATAATTAGTTGTGAATAGAAAGTAAGTCTAGGATAGATAGTAAGGCAAGAATAAAAGAATCATATGTGTTTATTAAGTAGTGATGAAGGAAGATATGAAAAGGAGAGAATGTAAGGTCAATGTGTGTGGGTGTGGGGGAGTCAAGTTATAGATGGATGAGAATTAAGACATTTGCATTGCCATAGGGTGGAGACGTGTTGCTGCAGAGATTTTTTTAAAGGAGGAGATATTGCTGGAGGTTCTAATAGCTAGTGGGAGAGAATTCCATAGCTTGGCAATAGAGACGGAGTAACACATGTAACCAGCTGGGAGTTTTGGTTTGTCTCCTTGTAGGAGGAGTTGATTTTCAGATTTGAGTGGCCTACTTGGGTGTTAGAGGGTTAATATTGAAGAAAGGGCTGGGCAGTCGGAGGGCTTGTAAATTATTTTGTGTGCTGTGATTAGTTGTAGCTAGATTAGATATTGTGAAAGTTTGAGTCAATTAAGCAATTGCAGGGAGATGAAGTGGTAGGAATAGTGTTTTTTTGTTGGCTGCAAACTTAGCAACCTTCTTGTAGCAGGACTCAAGCTTAGTTTTTAAAGTGGACTGCATGTTGGTAAGGAGAGGAGCACCATAGAAGAAAGAAGGAAGGAGAAAGGCTGAGGTACAAGCATGCTTAGTAGAGCAATTGAGAAAGTATTTATGTGCCTAGATTTTTTTTTATATTGGTGTAGATGTGGAGGTCAAATGTCAGGTTTTCATCAATAATAACTCGTAGCAATTTAGTGTGGGAGACAGCCTCTATGGTGGTGTTATTTTGAGAATGAATGATGAGGTATGACTTGCTGACTGAGAGTTTTTTCTTAGGAGTAAATATTAGCAATTTGTTTTTGTTAGGGTTTAGGGCTAGTTGATTATTGTCCATTCACATTTCAGCAGCAGTAAAAGCATTCTGGGTTATTTTCAGAAGTTCTGTTGTTGATTTAGCAGGGCAAAAATGGTTGAATTGTCTGCATATTGTACAATGGATTCATTGTTAAGGATGGAATGGAAGTCATTAATAAATATACTGAAAAGAAGGGTTCCTAAGATGGAGCCTAGGGGAACACCTGTGGAAGACTAAAGGAATGGAGAGAAGGAACTGATCCATCTATTAGATTGCTGTCTACTTGTTAGATGGAGTTAGTGAACCAGTTTAGAGTTGGGGGGAGATACCTAGGGCAGAGAGTTTACTGAAAAGTAACAGGTGGAAGACTGTATCAAAAGCCTTTGAGAGGTAGAGAAAGGCTGAGGATACACATTTGCCCATGTTTCTAGCTTAATTGACTGTGTCCCTAAAGGAAATAAGAGCAGTAGTAGTGCTGTAACCTGGCCTAAACCTGTGTTGAGTTGGGGAGAGACACCGGTTTGGTAGTAGATAGTTTAGAAGTTGATAATAAATACATTTTCAAGGATTTTAGAGGGAGGGGAGAGAAAACAATATGTCAGAAATTAGAAATATCAGTATTATTGCCACCTTTATGGAGAAGAATAATATATGCTTTTTTTCCAGATGGTAGGAAAATAAGACTCTTGAAGAGATCTATTGAGAATTATGCTAATGGGATAGGCAATGGATCTAGCTGACAGCTGGTGGCATTTTGGGGGTAAGTTGTCAGGGGCAGCGGAGCCAGGTTTCAGTTTCAGGAGAAGTTTAGTTATAGTGGTGATAGGAATGGGAGAGAAAGAAAAGGAAGGTGGGCAGGGGATTGTAGTATCATGAGAAGAAAGTGTTTGCAGATGAGAATTAGTATTAGAGTTAGTTTGGGGAAAGGTAGTGGTAAGTTTAGCTATAGTGTCAATGAAATATGAGTTCAGCAGGGTAGCTATTTCACTGGCAGTCTTCTTGGGGAATTGACAAGGGTTGTTTTTGGTACCAGCATTGATTATATTTCCTAAAGATCTTAGTTTTTCAGTAAGGTAGTAACTGTGCATGCTGTTCTTTGCCTCCTAGGCAGAGCCATGGAATACTATGCACACCTACGTCTGCCAGCATCATCTGCATCTGGTGATTCTTCCTCAAACTCATTTGTATCTTGTGGAGCTTCTGGCCCTGCATGTGGTCCTGAGAATTGTGGTCCTGGGCATTGTTCATAGGTTCAAAGGTTCATAGGTGTTTACTAGGCTAATGACCCTGGAGCCTTTACAAGCCTAGCCCATAGGAGTACCTTGGCATCGTGCTACCCAACCTTAGTTCCTAGCGCCTCTGTCAAGTAGAGCCAGTGGAGTGATCCCTGGGATGAATTTTCTATTTCCCATTCACCCATCAAGATTTCTTTTGAAGAGGGCCAGTTCCAAAATTTCTTTGGAGTTTGTTTGTGATTTTTTTTGGAGGCTTAAATAAGTTCCTTTTTTGTTAATTATAACTAGACACTTAGCTTGATTATGAAGTTGTCTAAATTGTAGGACATCAGTTGAATTATTGTACATTTGCCATTTTTTCCATATTTTGTTCCTTGCAGTCATGATTCCCTTGGTAGCTTTAGAGAGCCATATGGCATGCTTAGTTTTTACTCTTTTTGCCTTACAGGGGCTAGTTTGTTTAAGATGTTGAGGAATGTGAAGCTGAAGAACTCAACAGCCTCATCAAGGGGCAGAAATTTTAGTATAGTCCAACTGATGTTTCTCAGCACATAGACAGTAGCCTTACCTTTGACCTCCATGTAGTCAGAGTGGTGAGGAAATACTTTTATGATGTGCAACTTATAAGTAAGGGCATGGCATTTAGGTCCAAAGACATCATTATTCCACTATACTCTGCCCTTGTCAGACCAATCGTAGAGTACAGTGCTCCCTTTTGTATGTATAAGACCAGGCATATGCAGCAACTAGACTGACCTTAGAGGTTCCTTACAAAATGAATGCAAGGCATAAAAAACCTACCTTATGCAGAGCACCTTAAAACCCTTTCCCTCTACTCAGTCTCTTATAGATTGTTGAGGGTGATCTATGCCTAGCGTACAAGGCATCCTTAAACCCCAAACATACCAATCTCCTAAATATCTGTAAGTCAAACAGTACCAGAACTACAAGGTCTAGGGACCTGAATTGTGTCTGTGACTTAAACAGAACATGCTAGAGAAACAGATATGTTTCCCAGAGACTGTTCCTTCTATGGAACAGGCTTCCCATCCATGTGAAGCTCAGTTTGTCTATTACCTATTTTAAACACAACGTAGACCAGTGGATGGGGAATAGGAAGTTTGAATGGGCCTGGCACCCATGCCCCTTATGCAGAAAGGTAGGTTTAAAAGCCTGGCCCTCAATGTCCTATTTGGATTTAGGACATCATTATTCTTTTGGGAAAACTTGGCTAGTCTTAGAAAGGCCCCCATAGATCATTAGTGTATTAACAATCTATGAATCTAAGAATCTATGAAAATTAGAGTTGCAGACAACTTTTTACTCAGATGCCCAGTGTGGCCATAAGCATGTATTAATAAAAACTGTTATAAAGTTTTACCTCATAAGTCAGTGTAATCACTAATTGTTTTATGACTCTCTTCTACCTGACATACCACTATAAGTGTACATCTATGTGGCGGCAGTGCAAAACACTATCCATGCAGTCAGACTAATCATTCACACTTGCAAGCCCTTAGCAAGCAACACTTGTCAATGATCACTCGTGTGCTACTAGGACATGTGTATGGGATTGTGAAGGTCCTTATACCATGTTTACCTGCTCCAGTTCTTATTGCAGATTGCGGTACTCATGAAAGCAAATGTGATTTCACCTGATTTGCATATTCACAGTCCTCACAGGGCTGAAGCTTCACTATATAACTAATTGTGTTGATAAGTCACTTGTGTCATAGGAAAGGAAACTGGTTAGATCAAAATACTTTGATACTGCTATATGTCTGTTGGAATTGTAATTATTTGTGTACTTTCATATCTAATATTCTTTCTGTAAAGGTATGTGATGTTTACTTGGAAATTAATATTTTTGTTAACATTACTAATGGCTTACATTTTTCAATAGCAATTGTTTGATGCCTGCATTTTCTCCATTGGTGCTGTCAGAACATGTACAGAGACTTATGTTTTTTTAAGGAAATAAAGGTAGTGATTTATGCCTGACATCAAACAAAGGGGATATCCCGAATGTTAAACATGTGTAAATACCTTCATTTTAAGTAAAATTAATTTTAACGCTGCTGTCTATAATGGATTTACAAGTGTGTTGTGTCATCCTCACTGAAGTGTTTTATCATTACTATTAATATTGTTTTGAGGGGGATCTTTACAGTTCTGTATTACCTATGTGTAGCCAGAGAGAACCCTATGTAAACTTTATTTTAGTCATGATTGTCTGCACACATTTATATATGTTTTGTTACCAATCACTTTGCTCAAGTTCCTTTTTTGTTTGTTTGTCATTTTTCATCACATATAGGAATATGGCACCCACAGCATCTGGCCCATGTAAACTGCCATTCATAGATTCTACAAGTCCTACCTCAATATGGCATACACCTGTTAGACAGACACAGAACTAACAAATTCTTTTGAAACCATGTTTGGAAGCAGGTAGTCACTGATATCAATGCAGTGGGAAGACATGGCTGTGAATATCTGCAAATCAGACAATGGGTCAGTGACATGATTAAAGAAAACAAAAAATGTGAAGCTACTGTTGCATGGGAACAGTGTTACTGGTGGTGGTCCTGCTACTAAGCCACCACTGACTGAGAGAGAGGAGTTCTTGTCCACTATTAGAGATCCAGTCAGCTCACCAGGGGGTGAAAGATTCATACCTGATGTAGGGTAGAGGAAGTGTCTACTAGTGACCTTCTGATTATACCTTATTAACAATTGTGTTTTTTATCTGTCTATCTGTTTATGTATATATATATATATATATATATATATATATATATATATATATATATATATAAATACATATATGTATAGATATATAGATATAAATATAGATATAGATATATATATATATGGAGTGATGAGAAAAGGGAGAGTGAGATAGAGAGAGAGGAGGGGGAAAAAGGAAAGTGGAGAGCAGCTTATTGTATAAAATGTTAATATGCAAATGCATGGTGGACTTCTTGCTGTTTATTGCGTCATTTGCATTTTAAACCTTATCATCCCTCTTTCATCTCCATTTCATCTGTCTAGACACATCTGGTACTGGTTTGTAATGATCACTTGCAAACAGTTTGCCACAGTTTAAAATAAGAAATCATTTTTTAGTATAATATATTAATGGAGGTTTCAGGGCAGGGCACAGAAATGGAACCTGAATGGCTAGGGCAGGAGGGAGGGGAGGGGTGTATCATACATCTGGCCACCTGGTTGGTGTGACAGTAGAAGGAATTTCGATTTTTTTCTTTTCAATGGAAGATCTAGGGGAGTGTTGATCTAATTGTAATAAGTTGATTGTGTACTATATAGTGATCAACATATTATAATGATTTTTTTTCGCTCTTCATTTGAAGAACTGTAGGTGTGAGGCACTAGTTCATATTACTGGCCCAGGGCACTTGTTGAACCAGCTACATGTCTGAGTGTCTATAATGGAACATCAGCATCCACATGGCCATAGAGCCACTACATAATCAAGTGTTAGCCAATGTGACCATGCCATAGTTTGCTACTGTAGTGGCACTATTTCCACTACTCAGGCAGTGATTGAGTTGTCTACATCCAGACATGGAAGGTCATGGACATAGTTATGATGACAGCTCATCCAGCAGAAATCATTCACATTCAGGTACCACTCTGACTTCTAGCAATGGCCATGGAATTAGTAGTGCAACTACTAGCAGGGTAGTTATGGTCGGGAGTGATAACTGTGAACTGATTACTCTGCTATGCATGGCTCACACTTGTTTGATGTGCCAGGATGCAGTGTTTTGATTGGGTTTATGCAGACTCACACAAATTAAATACCATCTTGCTCATACCCACACACACACACACACACACACACACACACACACACACACACACACACACACACACACGCACGCATGCACGCACACACACAAACACACACACACAATCACACTATATATATATATATATATATATATATATATATATATATATATATATATATATTTAAACATTACTGCTGACTGATATAAATCTCTTGTTACTGGCTCTGTCAATTGTATACTTGTAGGAAAACTTGTTTCTCACATGCACACACTCACTTCTTTGGTGTCAAACTTGCCATCCTGTATCCCCTCACCATGCTAATATCGGTCTACCCATTGCTGATTTATGTACTTTGGTTAACTGAAATGTGTGATGTGCAGTATTGGGCAGAATCATATATGTGCATTCATAAATCAGTCATGAGTTAATGTTGGCATTACTGTAAAGCTGAGACATGTTTCATCTTAGTGATTTACAATATTTGCATATGGAAAAAATAATTTTTATATATCTTCTTTTAAAAGGTTGCACACTTATCTTGTTAATACTTGTAGCTATGAGATTTATCCTTGGGGTAGACTCTATCTGAAGCTGACAGAACACAAAGTACACACACACACACACACACACACACTATATATATATATATATATATATATATATATATATATATATATATATATATATATATATATATATATATATATATATATATATATATGAACATTACTGCTGACTGATATAAATCTCTTGTTACTGGCCCTGTCAATTGTATACTTGTAGGAAAACTTGTTTCTCACATGCACACACTCACTTCTTTGGTGCCAGACTTGCCTTCCTGTATCCCCCCACCTCACCCTGTGCATGTGATGATTACTTTGCATTGCTCATTGCACATTTCTTTGTGACTTAGGGTTGCATATATGTCTGATATACAGAGTGGATAGCTAATGCTTGCTCACTCAGAAGCTTGCTTTAATATAATGTAACATTTGTAAATGATTGATTATGCACTTCATGATCCTCATTGTATTCACTGCGTTATTTTTATTACTGCAGTCATACTAGATAGGAAATTATTGCTTGCTGCTATACTTGTGCTAATGATGCTAACATCGATCTGCCCATTGTTGATTTATGTACTTTGGTTAACTGAAATGTGTGATGTGCAGTATTGGGCAGAAACATATATGTGCATTCATAAATCAGTCATGAGTTAATGCTGACATTACTGTACAGCTGAGACATGTTTTATCTTAGTGATGTACAATATTTGCATATTAAAAAAAAACATGTTTATATATCTTATTTTAAAAGGTTGCACACTTATCTTGTTAATACTTGAAGCTATGAGAGTTGTCCTTGGGGTAGTCTCTATCTGATGCTGACAGAACACAAAGTAAAGCTGGAGGACTTTTGCAGGCATTAGTTTTAATATTTATATGTGCTAAAGATAGTTTTTCAGGAAGGTAGTAACTGTGTGTGCTGTTCTTTGCCTCTTAGGCAGAGCCATAGCATACTATGCACGCTTACATCTGCCACCACCATCTGCATCTGGTGATTCTTCCTCATACTCATCATTTATATCTCGTGGAGCCCCTGGCCCTGCATGTAGTCTTGGGAACTGTGGTCCTGGGCCTTGTTCATAGGTTCAAAGGTTCATAGGTGTGCACTAGGGTAATGGCTCTGGAGCCTTTAGAAGGCTAGCCCATAGGATTACAATGGCATTGTGCCACCCAACCTTAGTTCCTAGTGCCTCTGTCAAGTAGAACCAGTGGAGTGATCCCTGGGATGAATTTTCTATTTCCCATCCACTCATCAAGAATTCTTTTGAAGAGGGCCAGTGAGGTGCTCAGCTCGACATGTATGGGAAGTCTATTCCATAGCATGGGCAGTCTCTGGGTTATGAACCTTTCCCTCCAGCATGCTCTGTTAATTGTGGTAAGGAGGTTGAGGCCTCTGGAGCATGTGGTGGGGAGGGACTGAGATTTTTTAGATGTAGCATTTCTAACAGAGCTGAGTTAGACATGGCTTTGTAAGTCAAGCAGAGATCACCTCTAAGGAGGCGATATGAGCGAGAGAATAGTTGGAGTTTTTTGAGTCTCTCCAAATAGGACAAGTGTTTAAGGCCTAGGATCCTCTTTGTGAGGTACTTTTGTAGCCTCTCCACTTGCTGCAGGTGTCTAGTGAGGTACATGCCAAATGGGGCACTGTACTTGATGATTGGCCTAATGATAGAAGAGTAGAGGGAGACAATGACCTCTTTCTTCCTGGATGGAAAATCCTTAGTAATGAGATGTGCCACATAGAAGGACTTTCTGACTACAGTGGCAACGTGGTGCTCAAAAGAGAGGTTGCTGTCAACCTGTGTTCCCAGATCTCATATAATGCCTTCTGTGTTCAGTGGACACCATCAATGTGGTAATTCAAAGGAAATGGGTTTTTCCCAAGGGGGATGACGACACATTTTTTGGCATTGAGCTTAAGGCCATGATTCTGACACCAGAAACTGGTCTCATTGAGGCCTTTCTGTAGGATGTCAGCATCACTTGGGGAGTTAATAGTAGCTCCCAACTTACAATTTTCTGAAAACTTTGTCAGCCAGAGTCCCTTCGTGTTGGCCTGATCTTCAGAGAAGTAGATACCAGACAGGTGAGGACCCAGGACCGAACCCTGTGGGACTCCACTCGTGACTGCTCAGCAGTCTGACTTGGAGTCAGCTACTTTCACACTGTGGGTTCTATCTGCGAGCCAGTTTGCAACACACCAAGCGATATAGGGGTTGATGCCTAGCTTAGTGAGTTTTTCTATGATTCCTGAGTGAGGAATGGTATCAAAGGCCTTGGCCAGATCAAGATAGGCTGTATGAACCACTTTGCCTTTATCCACAGCTCTGGTGACTGACTCAAAGAAGTCTACCAAGTTAAGCAGGCATGCTGTACCCTTCATAAAACCAAACTGTGAGGAATCCAGAGTATGGAGATTCCCTATATCCTTGTTTATTAGGTCCATGATGATGCGTTCCATAGCTTTGCATATCAGACTCATCAGGCTAATGGGGTGATAGTTCCCGGGGTCTGTAGTCACTCCTCCTTTGTGGAGAGGGATGACTGTAGCACTGCACCATTTGGTAGGGGCAAAGCCTGAAGTGAGGCTGTGATTGAACAGGGCACACAGGTGAGGTGCCAGTCAACTGTGTAGTTAATGTAGAACAGAGCCAGGGATATTGTCAGGTCCCATAGCAGCTGTATTCTTGACTTTGTACAGTGCTATTTTAACCTGTGCAGCAGTAATACTGGGTGCCTGGCAATCTACTGGTATTGTGATTGGTCCTTTGGGGGGAGGAGAGGGGTAAAGTTATCACTGAATCTATCAGCCAGTATATTGGCAATATTTGTTGGCTCGGTATAGGAGGTACCATTGTGCAGTAGCTCAGAGCAGATCTGGGTATTGCCGTGGAGATTCTTTACATAACCATAGAAGGCCTTGTGGCTGTCTTTACTATCTGCTGCAATTCTGTTTTCATAGCTAGCTTTAGAGGATTTGATGAGGGATCTCGACCTTTTGTTGATGTTGATAAGGGAGTTTTTCCAGTCTTGGGACTTCACCTTATTCCACATCAGTTTCGTCCTCCTGTTGTAGAGTTTGTTTATGGCAGGGGACCACCAGATTGGCTTCCTTTTTTTGAGGAGAGCATCTTGGTTCTATTGGGTATGGCGAGATCCATGCATTTGTGTACATATTCGTACAATGCATTGGTGAATGATTTGGCAGTCATGCAACTATTCTCCATTTGCATGGGTGCCATGAAGTTAGCCACCTCTGTTTTTAGGAGCCCAAAGTTAGCTTGGGAGAAGTTTTTCATGGTGGTTACCTTTGTAAGGGAATAGGAGGGATGTGGATTTCCAAGGTGATTAGTTTGTGGTCAGATCTAACCAGGGAGGAGATGACTACTGGTGTAGAGCAACTGTCACCCATGTTAGTAATGACCAGGTCAAGGATGTTGCTACCTCTAGTGGGGGTAAGAACGAGCTGGTCCAGGGCATTGAAATTAATGAATTCCAGAAAACGTTGGGCAAGTGTATTGGTACATGAGTAGTTTTTCCAGTTAATGAAGGGTAGTTGAAGTCACCCACTATGAGGGTGTTAGGTTGGACCCTAATATTCTCCAGGGTGCTTAGGAACATAGAGTGTGAGCCCTGGGACATGGTTGGGGACCTATGGCAGGCTACAACCTGAATCACTCTCTTACCCAATGCTAGCTGCACCTGAAGTATCTCAGATGCTTTATGCTGGGCTACCAGTCTGGAGGTGTGCGCATCCTTTATGAATATGCAAACACCACTGCCTTTGGAGCTTCGGTCCAAGTTTTGGGGCTGAAAGGTGTGGAGTGAGTTGTAGCCTGGTAGTGCAGGGGTACTTTCTGCTGCCTTGAACCAGGTCTCCGTTACAGCACAAATGTCAACGTTCTCCATTTTAAAGAGTGCTTCAAGCGAGTGCATTTTGAGATTTAGACTTCTAGCACTGAGCAGCATGACTCTCAGATTGCATTTGTTTGTAGCTGTTATGGTGGTAATTTGGTCTTTGGAACACCACCTAAAAAGGCACTATAAGGGTGGCAAGAGCCTTGGCCAGTATTCGGAAGCCCAGGGGTGACAGATGCAGGCCATCTCTGGCAAAGCATCGAGGTCTATCAATCATGTCATCCAAGGCAGACAGATACTGGATCCACTTAGAATGACACCAGAAACTTAGCCAGTTGTTGAAATCAATCATTTTCTGCTTGGACTGCGGAATCATTCTGGGTGATGGTAGAATGCTGCTCAGGGCTAGGGTCATAGCTGCCTGGGCTACATAATCCGAGAGCTCCTCCATGTCTCTTTTCATGTAGTCCAGGGAGGTATGTCTCAGGTCATTCACACCCACATAACCATGTTGTCCTTGGTCCCACATGACCATGCTGTCCTTGGTAAAGTTGTTTTCTGAAAATTATATTGTACAACATGGCACAGGCTATGATTATTTTGGCAGAGTTGTCAGGTTGTATTGCAGGATTTCTTCTGATGTGTCTAGACATCAGAACCTTGACTTGAACAAGCTGAGTACACATTGTATGATATTCCTAGACTGAGTGTTGGCTTCAATGTATCCTTACTTAGTAGGGTTGTGTAGTTTCTCATGGGTGTCATAAGTCAAGGTTAAAGTGTATAACCTGCATTTCCCATTAGATTCTCTTGTGGAAAGTTATCTCTAGCAATCTTTATGTAGAGCTCACAGGTGTGTCATATGTGTGAGTTGTGGAAACTGCCAGGGTTACCTGAACATACATTGCAGATGATCCCCTGGGCATTACAGATAACCTGGCATTTAACAGATTGGTATCTTTTTCTGTTGATGTATCTCCTACCCTGCTCACTGGATGGGGCCTTTATTTCATATGTGTGTATGGCCCCCAGAACCTCAGGGAAGTGTGCTATAACATAGACTTGTTGCCTGGTTGTTCCTCTCTTTTTTTGTGTATGTAGGAAACAGATATGATTCCTTATTTGTTGTAGCACTGCATTCAGAAACTGACATAAAATTCTAGGAGCTGATGCCTGTAACAGCCCTAATATATCCCCTGTGGGTTTTTTGAAATTACCTGTACCTAGTATACATAATGCTATACATATCTTGTTTCCACTGAGATGGGTTCTCCATGTTTTCCTTTGGGCCTCAGGTGATGGTGGCAGAGGTTGCATATTTCTTGCTGTGTATCCCAGTCTGTATTACTGTACAATTTCTGTATCATGCATTCTATGATATGTCAGATGGGGTCTGAGCACCTTCTACCATCTTGGCTGAGGTCTGGCAGCAACAACAGCACCTTGAATTAAAGCCTCTTGCACATGCAGATTAATGATGGCCTCGGCAACCCTAAACATTTTTTCAAAGTATTTTTGTGGCTGTATTCCAAGGAGTTTTGGATTTCAGAGCCAAAGGGAATGCTGAGTATTCATGCTCATTTTATACATTTCTGAACAGCGATCCCTTGAGGGGATGTTATAGATTCATAGGTAGATACTAGGCTATCTGCCCGAAGGCATGTTTAAGCCTAGCTGGAATGTGTTGGCTTTCACTGCTCCCTTAGATTATAGGTTCATAGGTATAAATACATCACTCACCATACTGGACTTGGGAATTA